>NC_039250.1:23246492-23546492 GCF_003368295.1 Carassius auratus
GTGCAAAATGTGCAGTATGACCAGCAGTATGTAAGCGCAGCCAGCATTTGTATGTGTGAAAGTGTCACGGCATGTCTTAATCAGATTCTCAAACGTTCAAAAACTGAAAAAAATGCAATATCAGAATATTTTTTGAAGAATTTCCCAAAGAATATGCACCATTCAGAAATAGTCCCCCTCCCCCCCACTTCTAATCTGTTACTGTGAAGTTGCCCTAAACTGTTTTCTCTCACTTTTCTTTGGCTCTCTCTTTCTGTGTCGGTACCCAGGAGACAAGATCCATTTCACAGATGAACAAAACAAAACAAAACAAAAAAAGATCATAGAAGCCATGTAGCCTGTAACTAGGTAGCTCCCAGATGCAGTGTCCATCAACTCTCCTTCAACCGACCCCCTCACAAACACCTCAGCTTTCGTGTCTTCATGATTGACACGACCAGAACACAACGCAGGCCTGGGGGGCTCAGTAGAAGAAGCCTGGGGGGACTGACTGTCTTCAAAGTGATTATTTACAGCTGTTAGACAGAGCCTTTGATGGAAAAGTGGTGACATAAGAATCCATTCCAAAATTGTTACAGGATTTTGTTATTGTTTTTTTCATGCATGTTCAGTACAGACGAGAGGATAGGTGGGAATGAGAGCATATGTTGCAAAATGTACGACGATTATCGAGCTGCACACTCCCCCACACCTCTCTCCTTCTCTAGACTCATCTTTAATCTCCTCTGGGTATGTGATCCTTATCAGCGAGTTAGAGCCATTGAGGGAAGGACTTTAGTGGTCGGGAAATCATTGGCAACATGTGGTGAAAGCATTAGATGTTGTCACACTTTAAGTTGTTCAGAAGCTTTTCAAAGAGAAAGCGCGTACTTCAACAGCAACCGTTCTGAGTGGAATTGGAAGGTGAGGGCCTAGACGTTTTTTTTTTTTTTTTTTTTATCTCAGAAATATCTTCCTTTGATGAGCCGTCAAACGCTCTGTCACCCCGCAGGGATAATATCATGTCAGAAAACAGGGAACGTGGAGGAATTTGGTGCTTTTGAATGTAATGTACAGGGTAATAAGTTTGGGACTTAGCGCATGCCAGATTCAAACCATTATTATTATTTTTTTATTTATTTAACAGGGATTTTTATTTTATTTTATTGAAGTTAATTTGGTACCTGTTGCTCTAAGATTCCAAGGGTGGACATTTCTTTTCACCAAACAGGTAGTCTTGGTGCATGAATAGCGATTCTTCTGGCGATTACCTGGACTGTGAGAGCCTGGAAGCTGATAATGATCTTTTCTGAAGTTATCTGTGTGGATTATCTCTGATTTGACTCGTGGCGGTCTGGATCTGGGAGGGTCTGAAATCAATATTGGCATGGCAATGCCTGAATTGTGTCTGTTGATCCAGATGCGAGGGTCTTATCTGCTAATCGGTACGCTCAGATCTATGCTATTGAGTTTTACATCCTCAGGACAGACAAATTGGGTGTTTGAAGGGACTTTAAATCCCCCAACCCCACCCCCACCCCCAAGAAAAAAATCCTGTTTTGTCTGTGTTTTTCTTCCCACTTTTTTTGTTGTAAATGTATTAATGGACTCAGTATTGGCTTTATAATTCATCATTCACACACATTATTCACTCTCCTCATAGTATCCCAAAATAAGTACTATTTCAACTTCAGTCTATTGCTTACTATGCCTTCCATCTAGAATGAAATGCTATGGACTGATTTGTTCTACACTACATAGCAACTCTGCACTGATAACTTGACTAGTAGTTTAGTGTTAGCATGTTGCTAAGCTAACATCACAATAATCTAAATTTGCAATAAAATACATATCACGTACAAAAAAAAATGGTATGTTCATGTTCCATGAAGGTTTTTGTTGGTTTGTTTGTTTGCTTGTTCGTTATTGTCATATTTGTTAATAATAACAGATCGTTATTACTATTTAACTTGATTTATTTTAGATGTTTTATTAGGCAGCTCAATAATGTACATGATTCTTCAGACTCGTTTTGCTCCTTGAGACCAATAGCAGAAAAAATTGGGATCTGTAGATCTTGAGTTTTGTGTGTGGTGGTAGTACTTTCCCTCACTGTAGAGGTTTATTAAAAAGGCCCAGATGTGGAGATGCATCTGAAGGATTCTACTCTCTAGTCTCTCTTCAGCTTTCATCTCAAACCACAGGACAGAATATCCCCTCCAGAAAAGTGCGGCATCCCAGTAAGAACTGTCGTTGTTTACGTCTGTCCTACGTCCGGTCCGCTCTACCCCCTGTGTGCCCAAACTCCGTTGCTCACCCAGGCTAATCAGGTAATGTTACGGGGGATTGAGAGCAATGCACTCCTTTGCCTGCTCACACTGCAGTGTTGTTTAAAGTGCATTCTTTCGACGCTGAACTTGGAAAGGTATTAAAGTGGGGATTAGGGGCTCCTCCACAATCCAGCGCTTGTATCATTCACTGGGCTGCTCTCTTTCACCCCCTCATCCCGGACGCCTCCCCTCTCTCTTTCTGTTACCCCCCACCTCTGCCCTGTTTGATTGTGGCGATCAGTGGGAGTTGAAGTGACTGTGCCTTTCAAAAGGAAAAAAAGGGGTAGGGTTAAACCCTACTTCACTGCTCCCTGCTAATTCCCCTTGTTCCTTCCAAGAAGGATTTACTTCTGCTGCCAGCTTGTGAAAGGCTTTTCTCTGCCCATCCGAAAAGTTAGCCGTCGCCTTCCTGCAGAGGTGTGGTTGCTATAGCAGGGGCGTCATGCGTGGCTATTCCATCAGATGTCCCGCTGAGAATGGGGAACAGGTCAGGGGGGCTGACGACAGCCAAAAAGTCCGGATTAGATGCCGGGACAAAGCCAGGACAGGAAGATTCCAGAAGGAACAAATGGGAATTACAGCAGCAAAAATAATGCAAAGTGACAGAGAGGGAAATAGAAAAATAATGGCTTACAAGATTAGAACGGGTGGGGAAAAAAGGACGTGAAAAGAAAAGAGGCGGATGAAAGGGAATGTTTTCATTTGGATGAGAAGGATCCTGAGAGCAGGGCGGTGTCGAGGTGAGCGGTGGAAACTAGAAAGTGTCACCACTGCTCAATAGGGTTAATTTCCTGTGCTTTCCGGCCTTTTTCTCACTGGAGTCTTTGACAAGGATTCGCATTGTTGAATAAACGTTCGAATCATGATGACAGATTCATTATTCTGTCTGACTTGTTTGACAGATCCGGCTTGTAACTGGTTAATCTAGCCAAAATATTACGTCAGCCATTGTTTAACGCGAACGCTGTGTTTGGATGTGTTAGACAGCAAAAACTCCATAAATATGATGGAATGTGCAAAATCATCTTGTTATTGTTACCAACTCATCTTCTTTACAGATGTTTCGCCAGATCATATCACAGCACTGTGGCCTTCGTGCCAAAAATTACAACCATGCTAATCTTCAAAACTTGATTTGTGGGGGGAATATAATTCTATTTTCATGTGATTAATGAAATCTGTATGGATGTAATTGCTTGAACAATTGGGAGTAACCACAACAGATCAGGCCGTGTCCTAAACACAAAATGACGAAGAAGTGTTTCTTAGAATTATTCCTTCACTCAGATTGGAGAAAGGAGCCAGGTAGATGGATATCCCACAAGACAAGAGAGTTGTTGGCAATGCCAACAGTTTAGTTAGGATTAATAGCTTTCCAATGGCAAATACAAATCTTCTAATCTTCTTATTGTCCACAATAAATAAAAGATTATAAACTTATGTTCAGCCTGCTAATGCCAGTAACCATATTTTTATTCTCCCAAAAATATTGAGTTCTCAAAGTTTTGGATCCCGAAGATCTCAAAATATGATGACCACTTGTGAATGAGTTCAAATAAAATCCCATTTATTAATCTCATTAATAGTAAGTATAACATTATCAAGAGAACATATAGTGAAATAATTGATAACAAGCCAAATTAAACTATATATTTTCATGTGATTAGAAAATATTAACCGACTTAAGTTTGCCAGTTATTTTCCAGAATTAATAATGATGCTACTCCATAAATGGCAAGATGATTCCACTGTATGCCATATCATTTTATTCTCATGACATCTAAAAAGGACGCCCTTAGAATGTCTGACATCCAAAACAACAGTCGCGGAAAAAAAAAGCCCGGCTATACAAAACTCCAACAAACAGCGATGCAGCTGGTCGTGTGTCCAGCGGGCTGTCATTAGCAGTCCCCATCACCATCTCACAATGAAATTACCATCACAAAACCCACCATATTTACACATATTCATCTGAACTCATATTAACACGTATTCATCACTGTCATCCAACCCTGTCCACCATCAACAGAATATGATGATGATGGGCATTCTCCCTGTCTCTCCCTCCCGATGAACAATGCCACGGATGAAATGCAGAGATACGCACAAGCGCCGGGGCAGCTGTCCTACCAGCCCGAGCAAACAAAAGAACCAAGGCTAATAAATCAGCTTTTATGGGCTGGACACTGTCACACACCCACTTCCTGTAGAGGTGTGCTCTCGCTGAACATCACAAGATGAGAGCGAGGTGGCAATATCGCCCCCTGTAATCAAACCAAAATGATTTTATCAACACCATTAAGAGGAAATGAAGGCTGCAGGGGTGGCCGCGGTCTGTTATGTAAACAGAAATGTATCGCGGCTTAGCATACGATTTTAGAGTTTATCTGACAGGAGATCAGTTCATAGTAACAATAGTGTAAAAAAATGTGTGAAAAATATTTTTGTTTCTATTTTAATATTTTATGATATATTTGTTTTTCTCTGATCAACAGGTTGTTGTCTAATCACACACACACACACACACACAAAATAGAAATCTATCAAAAAATAACATTTTAAGCCATCTCTTCCCTCAGAAATAACTTCCTGTTTTGGTAGCATTGTGTGAGTGGTGCTGGAGCCTGTCTAATCACTGCTGTGAGCAGAGTAAAGTCAGTGGAGCTGAGGGCCCATGCCACTGATTGAGGTTTGCTGGTGCATTGGGTCGAGAGGTGATCCCGTATTTCCTCCCATTGGGTTCTGCTGAAGCGTTGAGGAGTTAGTTATCCAGGCTGCATTAACAGATGAGCCAGTGTCAAAGCTGATCGCTCAGGGGCTCAACCTCCTGCCCCCTGCCCCCTTAATCACCACACTATGATGGACAAGCACATGTAAAGACATTCACTGTGTTGTGATGCCTTCTGATGCTTTACTCTTACTGTAGTTTTAAATCTCTTAAAGAGGAAGTCCACTCAAAAAAAAAATCTATCTTTATTTACACACTGTCATGTCATTTCAAACCACTATGCTGTTTTCCCACCATTAAAGTATTGCAAATGTTTGAAAAGGAAATATGACAGAATTCAACTATTTATGAGGCCTGTACATTGCCATGAAACATTTGGGGATATTGGGCCCTATCATACACCCGGCGTAAGTGCGCAAGGCGCAGCGCAAGTGTGTTTGCTAGTTTCGCATTTTCCCGTCCAGCACCACGTCGTTTAATTAGCAAATGCATTTGCGCCCATTTGTCTAAAGCACATCTCGCTCTTAAAGGGAATGGTTGGTTTATTGAACGTTACACCCATTACTCATTAAGAGAATAGGGACAACCCATTCCAAAAATGCACCCCGGTGCACGGACCGTTTTTCCATCGTTAAAATAGCAAAAGTGGATTTGGACATGCCCTGAGTGCACCTGTGCCCTGCGCTTTACACTTTGCGTTTAGATCGTTAAAATAGGGCCCATTAAGATTTTCTTTTATTTTGTAATTATGACAATTTATTAACATAAAATAGATCAAAAATGACAGTAAAGATGGTTATAATATTAGAAATATTTCAAAGAAATAACTCTTTGAGGATTCTCTTCATCAAAGAATCCTGAAAAAAAAAATGTGTAATGGTTTCCACAATAATATTCAGCAGCACAACTGTTTTTTAACATTGATAATAAAAATTGTTTCTTAAACAGCAAATCAGCTTCTTAGAATGATTTCCGAAGGATCATGTGACACTGATGACTGGAGCAATGATGTGAAAATTCAGCTTTCCAACACAGGAATAAATTATATTTTAATGTATATTAAAAAATTAAATATTATTTTAATTTGTAATACTATTTCAGATTTTGTTCTATTTTTACTTTATTTTTGATCACATGAATCCAGCTTAAATGACTCTAAAGGTTCTTCTACACTGAGTACCTACGTAATTTTTGAATGCATTTTTTCTCTCTTTTTTTTTTCTTTTTTCATCATCCTTTCCTATCTGGCTTGCTACAGATACGAAAACGCAGAAAAAAGAACCTGATCCAAAAAATGTTTTATGACAGATGAAAGTTTTGGAAGCAAGTGTGTGAGCGTGATCATATTTATTTTTTATGTGCAAAAAGTTCAGAAGAGAATTTTCGGAGTGTGCAAAGACCTTAAGAAGCTTCGAAAACATCTTACCAACCCCAAACCTTTTGAGCTAAATTTTGACCTTATGTCTTTTCAGACAGATTTTTTGATCAATTTCACATTTCTCTCTTTGTCACTTTCTCAGGTTATTTGCGACCAAATGCAGCGGATGCCTGGAGAAAATCGCCCCCACAGAGTTTGTGATGCGTGCGCTGGAGTGCGTGTACCACCTCAACTGCTTCTGTTGCTGTGTATGTGACCGACAGCTGAGGAAAGGAGACGAGTTTGTACTGAAGGACGGACAGCTGCTGTGCAAGAGCGACTATGAGAGGGAGAAAGACCTCCTCGGCTCTGTCAGCCCTGATGACTCAGATTCAGGTATGAATACAGGTTAATCTCTACACCACAGACCATGATGCCAGCGTATTCATGAATCTATTTTTAGGGGAGTTTCAGAAGGCTTTCTTTGTTCTGTACAACACAAAACAAAGAAAACCTTCTGTAACTCCCCTAAACATGGATTAATGAATACGCTGGCATCATGGTCTGTGGTGTTTCGAAGAATGCTTCAACTCTTTTTTTTTTGTTCATACAATGATTGCCAAAGCATTGCCTTTTATTGTATGGACAGAAAAACACTAGAACCATTTTTAGAAATATATTCCTCTGTGTTCTACAAAGGGAAAAAAATGAGAAAATATAAGTATAGCCCCTTTAAACAACATCCAGCAGATGAAGAGCAGTTCTGCCACAAGCTTGAATCTCTTTGAGTGACAAGAAGGATTTTAGGCCCTGCTCTTATCAGTCCCTCAGACTCCTTTTCCCTCACTTCACCGTAATGAGGCATCTCACCAAGCCTCACTTTTACCATCCCCATGTGGATCTCATTTAAACGCATGCGCACACACACAGCCCACTCTGTCAAACACAGAGAAATTAGTCAGATGCTTTAGCAAGACTCCATCAACTTTCTG
Organism: Carassius auratus; assembly: GCF_003368295.1. Taxonomy (NCBI): domain Eukaryota; kingdom Metazoa; phylum Chordata; class Actinopteri; order Cypriniformes; family Cyprinidae; genus Carassius; species Carassius auratus. The sequence goes on from NC_039250.1 coordinate 23,253,879, forward strand.
GGACAATTGTCTGTTTTCTATTCTTCATTAGTACGTTTTTTTTTTTTTTTTTTTTTTTTTTTTTTTGGTATGGACTGTATTTTTTGTTTCTAAGTTGACCTGAATGCATGAAGTTAAGTGTAATTTCTAAGAATTCATTTAGTTTGCAGTACACCACAGAAAAAGAGATCAGAAACAGATGAGAGAGAGGGGACCGAATCAGCCCATCATGTTTGTATCTCCCGCTGAACACTTAAAAAGGCCAAACCATTTGCAGGCCTAATCGCCAGTGATGTTCACTGCTGATGCCACAAAAGCCACTAAGTGCCAAATTGCAGAAGCCCTTAATGTCGAAAAAACGGTCATGCTGGGAACGTGCCCATTTGGGTTTTTAACTTTCGAACCAGGCCACGTTATAGAGTTTGGCACCTTTTTTTTTAATTACTATTATTATTCTATTAAACACAAGCTGATGTGGCTTATTGGATGAAACCTCCACCCACTGAACAATAAAGCCAATCCCCCGTTTGACTATAATAATTACAGTAGGAAAGCCAGGAGCCATTTTGTGAATATGGCACATTAGCTGGACCTACTGAGAGAGATTATCACGACACAGGGCAGGCTTGATTAACCCGCCCGAGGATCACCTTAGACTAATTGAGACACTTTGATTAGTTCATATGAACAGGCAGTGTACATTTTGTTATATGAGGTGAGATATTGAACTTTATGGATTGGCGAACTTAAATTCTGCTCACGTAGTGTTCTTTTTGCGAGCATGTTCGCTGTTTGAATTTGTGATTTTGCTATCTAATTCAGTTCCCCTGCATATTAGACCTCTTTTCTCATATGTACTCCACTTACAAAACTTCTCCAAAATGTTGCATCCCCTTTGCGTTGGATTCTTATAAAAGATTTATATTGTGTAAAACAGCCAAGGCCATGCACTATTAATTTTAAATGACACAATGTCCACTCCAAATGACAAATTCGCATATTTCACAGTCAGAGATGCTGTTTTGCAGTTGATGTGACCCACTCATGCACTAATAAATTGATAACAAAAGTATTAAAACCACATGTGTCTCCTTTCATTATGGATGCTCTGTGACTAAATCTCTTAAAATTGAAAAGAACAAAAACATCACGAATGATGGATTTCTTTCCAGAGAAAAGCGAAGATGAGGAGCTGGATATCAAGCCGGAGAAGGGCTCAGGAGGAACTGGGAAAGGAGATGATGGGAAAGACCCAAGAAGACCTAAGCGACCGCGTACCATCCTCACCACGCAGCAGAGACGTGCATTCAAGGCATCCTTCGAGGTTTCTTCCAAACCCTGCCGAAAGGTGAGATCAGTTTCCTCCATCTCATGAACACCATCTTTCTATCGAAGTCATTCACGACTCCGAGAAAATAAAATGGGTACTTATGAAGAAAATAAGAAATAGTGATATATAAATTTGCAGTTGTGATAGCACAATTACTTGAAAGTTGCAATTAATTACGCAATTCTGAGATAGGAAGTTGCGATTTAAATTTTTAGTCCGAGTTATGATATACACTGTAGCATAATTATATTGTGAGATATTGCAATTGTGTAAAATAAAATGAGAAAACAATCACAATTACAAGATATGCAGTTGCAATTGCAAGATGCAGTCATATTGTAAGACAAAGTTTCAATAACACGGAATAAAGACTGTGACAACATCGCAATTGTGAAATAATATGAAATTGCAACTGAGATTTGAAGTTATAGTTTTAATAAATAATTTCTGTAACATTGTGAGATAGTCCCAACTGTAAGAAATAAAATTGCAGTTGTGAGAAATAGTCGCAATTATGTTCAAGTTTTGAGATATGTTAATAAGTTGCAATTCTGAGATGTAAAGTCATAAATGGTCAAATGAACTAGCAATTGTGAGATTTAGTTCCAAGAAATATGTTTTGAAATAAAGACACATTTATGAGAAGAAATACTTTTTTAAAACACTCCACAAGGTGGAAATGGGCTTCCATATATTACACAGACTCGTCACTAAAGAAATCAATGATTTTTGTTGTGTAATCTAGGTAAGAGAGACGCTGGCTGCAGAAACGGGCTTGAGCGTCCGCGTGGTTCAAGTGTGGTTCCAGAACCAGAGAGCTAAGGTGAGTCCAGACCCTGAACACTACCTTATTAATCATCCAGTATTACCCACACAAACCTAATAATGTACATCCAAGGACCAGATAACACAACAATTTTCAAGTAATCCTCCAACAACGCACTAAACTTTTCGCAACTGCTGCCAAAAGGGAAAAGGCGAGCGAGGCTCGAGACAGCAAATCTCAGTCGCTATCTGCCTGAAGCTTAACCTCTCGACGCATTCCACAAAAAACTCCCCAAGAGTTTGAGAGAGATGTATTCACATCCATCCTGCTCTTGCGTTAGTGTCTGAAACCCACCTCAGAGCGCTGATTTTATCTTCAAAAGGCTGTGGATAATATAATGCAGCCAGATCAAGCTTGGCGTAGTTCAAGCAGAGGTGAACAACAAGGAGCATCTCTCTTTAGATAGCCGAGAGTTGGTCTGGGGAGTCGCGAAGTTTTCTGATTGTGCTTTTATCGTTATTTTTTTCAGATGAAGAAATTGGCGCGGAGACAGCAGCAGCAACAGGAGCAGCAGAACTCCCAAAGGCTGGGCCAAGGTAAAATGTCCTGACATGAACCTAAAGGCAACTGCATAGCCCCAAAATGTGACAGAAAGACAGAAGATGGACATTAACATAAATGAATAGCATGTACAGTATCTCCAATCTGTAGACAGTTTTTTTTTACATTTTAAGAATCCTGTCACATATTAAAACTATTCAAATGCTATGGAAGCCTGTTTCTGCACGAGAAAAAAAAGTAATTTTATCGCGAGTTTTTATCTCACAATTCTTTTCTTTTTTTTATGGCAGTTGCAAATTCAAATCTGGCATTTCTTTTTTTTTTTTTTTTACTCTCAATCTTTATGTCAGAATTGTGAGATATACTTTAAACACGATTGCAAGTTATAAGAAAGTCAGAATTGCCATATATAGACTCATAATTGTGAGTTAAGAGTCAGAATCGCAAGATATAAACTCGTAATTGCAAGAAAGTTGAGATGAAAACAATTGGTCCCATATTAAGTGGCCTTAACTGCTAATCTCACAAATGCAAGTTGAATTTCACAATTCTTACTTTTTTTTTGCAAGCCATAAAGACCATATCTGAATGGGAAACAAAACTAATATGTTCTCAGACTTGCAGTTTATATCTCACAATTCTGACTTAACTTACAATTGCATGTTATAAAGTCAGAATTTAAAGTAAGAAACTCGCAATTCTGAAAAACAAATCCGAATTTTATTTCTCAAAAAAATGCTCGCAATTGTGAATTTATATCTCACACTTATTTCTTTATAGCTTGCAATTGTGAGTTAATATCTCACATAAAAATATCTCACAAAAAAAATCTGAATTGTGAGATAAAAACATTAACATTTTTTGTGGAAACGAGATTTAATAAAATGCAGCTAAGAATACTACAATCAAAAACATTTTATCCAATTTTGTTTATTTTAACTTTTACTTTGCATAAATCGTAAAAAAAATATATATATATTCTTATAGGCAGTTTTGCATCATAACGTAGACATTGTGGTCAAAGTTTTTTTTTTTTTTTAATAGAATATCTAATGGTAAAAAGTGAGGTATCCCGATTCCCAAATGACCTCTATCCACATCAACTCTTGCCGTAAGAGTAGTGTCCATCCTCCCAAAAACAGGTTGAGAGACACAGGCGATGACCCCTGGTCACTGTAGATTAGGACGAAAAACTAGTGCAGCTCTTGTGTGTGGAGGAAGTGTGGAGGTGGACAAATTAATTTACAACATAAGCACATTGAAGTTGTCTCCACTTTGACCGATCCACCCACCCCGTTCCCTCCTTTGCTGGAAGTGGCCTAGGATCCCAGTTTCAGTAAAGCGGTTGTCTCAAGTTGCCATGCAGCTGGGCGCAAAGGATGAGCCATTGACTGTCTGTTATCTTTACTGAGTTCAAGGCCTTCACATTTATAAGACTATATCTGTTTCTGGTCATGCTTGGCAACATTCCATGTATTAACACCGTTTTTTAGGCTGTTGAAGAGCTAATCTGTCAAGTAGCGTCTTTTTTGGACAGTTAATATGCTGTTGAGACAATCCAACTGAGCTTCTGTAACAGATGAGCTAGGATGAGACTGTCTGGAAAATAGAAACATGAAGAATATTATTCCAAGCTCTACGGAGGAGGACAAATGTTTCCTCTACAGCTCAAGAGTCTTAATTCCTGTACAAATATTTGTTGTAAGGCAGTGGAGTCCATTCCTCCATCAGTCATATTTATTTCTTCACTTTCTGCGTTTCACTTTAGAGACTGTGGAAATAACCGTGAAGCAGTTTTATTTTAGAGATAAAGTTTGAATACAGAGAACACATTTTCCTCTTATGGCTGTCTTGGATAAAAGTACTTCTGCTTAAGGCTAAATTTTAATAATAAAAACATTCAGTGCCTACTATACTCTATGTACGCTAACAACATTGCTTAATAAATTTAGGACCTTAAAATTTATTATAACACTTAGTCTATTTACATTTTAAATTCTTAAAATCAATTATAACACTTAGTCTATTTACATTTTAAATTCTTAAAGCAACTTTTTGTTGTTTTAATAATCAAAAATATTAATTCTACTGAATATATGTGTCTCATAATATTTTTTATTATATATTTAAGACCTTTTAGCACATTTTATTTACATTTTTGATATTTAAAGAGACAAATAAACAGTCTTTGTTGTTTGAGATAAAAGCTAGTCTTCCTGTCTTTATTTTGTGTAAAACTGATGGTTAATATTGACATTTTATTGCTGAACAGACCCCCTTGTGCCCGCTCTCCTGCAAAGCCATAATCCAGACGATCATTAAATCATCTTCAGTGATAATCCACAAGCAATAATACTTTTATTTTATAGACCGATGTTGGACTATTCTCACGATGCATTCATCTATGGAGCTTTAACTCTGCTGCGTAGAGCAAAAAGACCAAAGCCGAATGTCAGAAGTGTAAAGTCATCACATTGACACTAGTTTCTCTCTGTTTGCTTCAGCACTTCTGTGGCCTTTGGCTGTGTCACATTTAATGGGATAATTCAAGTCAGATAGTGATCCATCTTTGGTCATGAACCTTACCCTCATGAACCAATAGAAATGTTTTCTCAGAGAAACGAGAGAAAATGATAGGGTGATGGAGACGCTCTAGAGAGACAGCTAGGTGTAGATGAACTATTCTGGTGGTCTGGGATATTGAGAAGTCTTGTGAAGTCAGACTCCCCTTTGGGAAATACCATAGCGGTCTTGAGGAGTCCATGATGTCATGAATCATGAAATTGGGCTGGAGTATGTCATCCAATGGAGCCCCACGGTAAATGCATCGTTATATTTGTTATCGTAAATCCTATCTGTCTTGGTTATAAGTGTCAGCTTTCCAATAGTTTCAGCTATGGGGCCAGTGATTGGTGTGAAAACATTCTAGGAAAGACTTGCTGCGTCATGTTGTGATTCGAGAGTGTTTCAGAGCTTAACCGCCAATTCAAAACTTTATTGGGTCAGTAAAAGCAAGAAAAGTAAAATCTTTTAAATTCAAAACAAACAAAAAAACAAAAATTTTGCTTTGTAGATGAAGACATACTTAGTGGATGATCATGAAAACCTTTGTACCACCTTTATACTACTTTACACCATCAGGGAATATTCATAAATATTGTGTTTTTGAGAGTTGCACATGCCATTTTACAACCTGAATTGGCTTTGTCTTGTCATAAAAAGGTTTAAATTATATAATATTAAAACAAAAAAATTTATTGATATACAGTCATAAGGGTTTGCTTTGGTCCTCTCTCTCTCTCTCTCTCTCCCTATATATATATATATATATATATATATATATATATATATATATATATATATATATATATATATATATATATATATACAGACATTTATTTTTGGTTCTGCATGTTAGTTGGACCACTTTTGATTTGGTGGGCAGAATACTTTATACTTTATTTTATTTTAGAGTATTTTTTTATTGATTGATTTTATTTGTATTTATTTTGTTAGTTATATTTGAGTTGAATTGTATTTTAGTTTACTTGAAGAATCCTGGATTATGGGCTAGCAAAGTGTCAGTGTGGTAAAACTCAACATCAGATGTCTTTGCATCAGAGTAGAAGATGTAATGGAAACTTTTGGAAGCCTGTAGAAATGAAATGCAGACATCTTTCTTGCGAGAGCTCACCACTCAAAAGCAGAGGGCTGAGATGGTGGGCTCCAGACTGGAAGCCACAAGAGTCATTCCTAGCCCTTGGCGTTGAGTATGACTCATAGAGTACTGCCCTATAGGGCTGGTGTCACAGCGTCTTCTCTCGCTACAGAACAAGAGTGTTTCTTGTTTGTTGGTTTTCATGAAATTCAACTTGATTTCGAGGCCAGATACCAGACCCAGCCTTGATTTTTTGGAGAAACCTAATCCACTAGAAAGAACAATTCTTACTAAATGAAGCATTAATGTTTTGCATTATGTACAGTTGTTAAACTAACTATGCTCTCCAGTTCGCAGAAATGATGTCAGTCATCCCTAACATGAGAATATCTCAAAGGCTGATCAACATAAACTTTTTTTTTTTCCCATTCCAGAGGTGATGTCCAATCGGATGGAAGGAATGATGAACTCCTACACGCCATTGGCTCCAGCCCAACAACAGATGGTTGCTATGGAGAATGGTTACAGCACCGACCCCTTCCAGCAGGGCCTTACCCCTCCTCAAATGCCCGGCGACCACATGAATCCATATGGTGAGCATCAACCCATGAGCTCTGTCATGTTTGCTCTCTGAAGCTGGGACCACGAGGTTCACATAATGCAACCATACCACCCTTCTTTCCTCATGGGATTACACAAATGCACCACTTTATTTTGAAGTTTTCCTTCCAAAATGAATTCAGTGTGTTTCAAAACCATACTCGCCCCATTCACTGTTCCCAGAGCGTCCCGTTTGGTTTATTCGCCCGGGTCTCATAGGGATTAATGGTGTAGTCTGTTATGCTGTGTGACACTGTCTATTGGATTTTCGTTAAAGAGCCAAACGATGATCTGTGGTGCGCCATGTAAAACAACAATGGTTAACCATGATGACTGACGCACAAAGTACCATGGGAAAGCATCCATGGGTCTGCTAGCAAAACAATACATTGAGCAAAACCATTGAGAGCTAGCCACATTCGTCAAAATTTGGTGTAAAGTTTGAGGAAGAAGCGAGCTGTAATTCCTCAGAGTGAGGCTGTTTCTGCATAACTCCAATTGTTCTCACTATTATTGACATTAACTTCAAGCATTAGCCACATAAATCTGGAGACATCGGTCACAGGCAGCCTAAGAACAAGTCCCAAGTGTCTTGTCATTCATTCTCCTGAATGGCAAGGCCCAAATCCCCGGTCTCATCACACTCCAGCTTGGGTTTATGGGAGAACAGCGGGGACAGACAACATTGCCAGCTCATTAAAAAACCATAGCCCATCAACCTGTCACTGTCTTGCGGAATGGTGTCATTAAGTACTGGAAAGCGTATTACAGCTAACTGTGCCCACAAGGAAAATGATAGAGCAGGAAGATTAGCTGAGAAGTAAACATTTGCTATTAGCTCGGTTGTTAGTGAAAAACAATTTAGTTTAACAATATAAGATTGTCTGGCATGTGGGATCACATACAAATACATAATTGAACAGTCATAAATTTTATGTTGTTTTTGTGATGATTAAACATTATATATACACACACACACACACACACACACACACACAGATATTTTAAATTCAATTCAATTAAAAAAATTACACACTTAAAGGGATAGTTCACCCAAAAATGAAAATGATGTCATTAATGATTCACCCTCATGTCGTTCCAAACCCGAAAGACCTCTGTTCATCTTCGGAACACAGTTTAAGATATTTTAGATTTAGTCCGAGAGCTTTCAGTCCCTCCATTTAAAATGTATGTATGGTATACTGTCTATGTCCAGAAAGGTAATAAAAACATCATCAAAGTAGTCCATGTGACATCAGAGGGTCAGTTAGAATTTTTTGAAAGCATCGAAAATATATTTTGGTTCAAAAATGACAAAAACTACGACTTTATTCAGCATTGTCTTCTCTTTGAGGTCTGTTGTGAGCGCATTCACTGCAGTGTAATGATATCCGGTTCACTTTCTGGATCGATTTAATCGGTTCTTCTTAGTGAGCCAATTCACCAAATCAAACTGAATCGTTTGAAACGGTTCGCGTCTCCAATACGCATTAATCCACAAATGACTTAAGCTGTTAACTTTTTTAATGTGGCTGACACTCCCTCTGAGTTAAAACAAAACAATATCCCGGACTAATTCATGTACTCAAACAGTACACTGACTGAACTCCTGTGAAGAGAGAACTGAAGATGAGCCGATCCAGATAACAACGAAAGATTGACTCGTTCTTTCATTCGCTAATGAAAGTCTGGATGGTCCCTTTGGTCTTTGGGACTGAGAACTCAAAATCCATTTTTCCCAGAAACAAGTTTAAATATGGACTCATATGAGTACAGCACACCATTCCACTGTCTTTTTGGCTATCAAAGATGAGCTCTGGCCCAGAGAACTCGGCGGCATCACTGCATAGAATTTATGTATAGCTTTCTCTTAGAGTGACAGAGATTCAAGTTGCATTCTTGATGCAGCAGCAGACTAAGTGACAGCAGTTTTCTGAGGACTCAGCAGCATGATGGTTTCTAATGCAATGCCATCAGAGGTCTCAAAACATCAGTGTTTCAAAACACTTCAAAGTGGATATTCTATAATATTTTCACTTTTATTTTGCCACTGTCCCAACTTATGTCCCAACAACATTTTTATTTCATTATGAGGACAGTTGTATCACTCTTCCATTTTTGACTTGCCCCCCAAAAATATCAAAATTATTTTTAATACAGAAATTTAAAACATGATCATCACAAAAGGAGTGTATTTAGGACATTGTATATATGAGTTTTACTTTTAATGTATTTTTCAATAAATCAATAGATTCAGACAAAAAAAGCATCATATTGACCCAAGTTTTGTCTTTTCTCTGACCTCAGGAAACGACTCAATATTCCACGACATTGACAGTGATACTTCATTGACCAGCCTTAGTGACTGCTTCATGGCCTCATCAGAAGCGGGCTCGATGCAAGCAAGAGTCGGAAACCCCATCGACCGACTGTATTCCATGCAGAGCTCCTACTTTGCTTCATGAAAACCTAAACAGACAAGGAAAGGCAAAAGTGGGTCACTTCGCTGCAGCTCACAAGTCAGACTCCGCCTGTTGAGGAAATACAACAGAATCGTCAACAAAGCTCAAAGACGAAACATCTTAGATAGACAAACAGGAAAGACAAGTGAACTTGAAGACTTACGTCCTTATTTCTCTGCAGTGAAGCACCAGCTCTGGACACCCAGGCGCCTGAGGCTGAGATTTTTTTTTTTCTAGTTACTTGTAGATTGTTTGACTTTCTCAGAAGTAGCATTTCATCTTACCCTCATCAACTTGTGGGGAAAAAAAAGAGTAATGATGTACAGTTTGACGGCACTGAAGCATCAAGCCTCGACTTATGATTTCCTGCCGGGAGAGGCAGAAAATCAAAACACAAAGCTCATAATGCATGAATCCATATCTTTGTGATTGTTATGTAAAAAAAAAAAAAAAAAAAAAAAAAAAAAACTAACATGAAAAAAAAAAAGATTCTTGTGTTGTTCAGATGTTAAAAATGTGATGTTCGGACTCAGAATTTCCTCTTTTTCGTTATGTTCAGCATTGCATTTTTTATAAATTTGATAGGTTAGCCCTCTGAAAGACGATGTAGTAAAGCTTAGAGGGGGAGATATGTATAGTGTATCTGCATTTGTAAGTATGTTAGAGTGTGTGTACGTGTGTGTTCCAGTCTCCTCGGCCTGTGTGTGTGTACGAGTACGAGTGTATGTGTTTGTCTGTGCAATGATAAGGTACTGTCATTGAAATCTCAAACCATGTGTATATATACTTTTCCCACACAAATCAGTTGTGCATGTTAAAAATGGAGATCATTCTATTTATTTTACTAAAACATGCTTTTGAAGGTACTTAAGAAACTGAAAAGCTTTATTTAAAAAAGGAGAAAATCATGTTTTAGTAGCTGATATATTACTTTCACAACACACTTTTATGTCTTTTAATTAGGAAAAGCAATGCATCTTTATTCCAGCAATGTACATCTGCAAAAAAGTGCTATTTATTTGTTTCAGCCCTGACATTGCCGAGAAAAAAAAAGCATTTCCAAATGCGAAGATTGCTAATTTGCCAAAGTCTGTTGGTACAATGAATAAAGTCCTTTTCTCCTTGATTTTGTAGCTTCTACAAGACTATTTGAGAACATTGTTCATTATTTATATAATGTACATTTCATTTATTAATATTTTAGTTAATTGTAAGATTTACATAAAGTTTTTTGAACACATGGGAGGAAACTATATAGACATATTTAAACAAAACAAACACTATTAGAAAATTACAAAAACTTTAAAAGCAAAATAAAACTGAAAATATAGAAATAAAATATGATTAATAATAGTAACAAAAAAAACTATAATAACAATGATACTAAAATAGCATTGGATGGAAGCACTGCCTTGCTTGTAAACTGTTTTTGAACTATTCTCATTTTTCAGAAATTGTTTTTTATATTTATGTTTAATTATTTTTGTAAAATATTTTTTACATTAAATATTAAGTAATACATTACATGTACAACTTCATACATTATAATAAATAATGTTAAATAAATGATTGCTTAATTATTGTAAACATATTGATGCATAAAGTCAGACTTGCATAAAAGTGCGTAAAGTCAGACTTGCATAAAAGTCAGAGATATATAAAGTCTATACCTTCAAATATAATTAGAACGAATAATAATTAAAGAAAACAACACACAACTTAAATATTAATAGCATACTCAGACTAAATAAAAAGCATAATGGTGCACACATTTTAATGCATATTCCATCTGTCACACATGACTTATTATGAAACCCTGAGTGGACGTTTTCTATGAAGTCAATATGTTTACCGGAGGATATAATTTGTCTTTTTGCAACAATAGTTTTTGAGAGACTGGAGATGGGAACAAAGCTTTGCGAGCATGAGTCACACGTGTTCTCTAGTGTCACACGATCATGCATCACATGCCACACACTGAGCTCATGCATGCGTGTTGGTACAGCAGTGGGAGCTTTTGCTTTCCAAGTCGCGGAGGTCGTAAATTAATCCGGCACAGGTTTGGATTCCTCAGCAGGCAGAGGACTGGAGGACTCTCTGATGATCAGGTGGTGGTGTATCTCGCTCTCTGATCTGCCATCACAGGTGTTCGTAGGTGTGGTTGTTCATCTAGTCTCTGTCAGAGCAGGTCTTATCAGCAGATCCACTGCAGGAACCCCGCCAAGCCTGGATCGACAGTGACAACGCAGCTCCTCACATGCAAAAAAGGGGAAGCAGGTGGCACTCTGTTCGACCCCCTGACCTCTGCGTGGCTTCCTCTGGAAATCCATTTCTGTCATTCCTTTTGATACTGACCTTTTACTCACACTGTAACTTGGAATTTCAATGAGGAGTGTTTTAGCTGTGCCTGGACACAAATCTGATCCTGGACCTATTTGTAGCAATAGCCAACAATACATTGGTCAAAAGAATACATTTTTCTTTTATGCTAAAAATCATTAGGATAGTAAGTAAAGACCCAACCCGATCTCACGGCAATTCGTACATTTTTCACAAGGTGGCTTATTCATACTAATTTGTACGACCACACTCGTACAAATTCATACGCTTGTTACCAAATCGTACGTATTTTTACGAGTTGCACAATTCGTATGAATTTGTATGAATGACCTACACCTAACCCCGCCCCTAAACCTAACCGTCACTGGGGTTTAGACAAATCGTATAAGTGAGGTCGTACAAATTTGTACGAATAAGCCACCTCGTAAAATACGTATGAATTGGTCATGAGATAGCATTGTAAAGATCATATTACATGAAGATATTTTGTACATTTCCTACTGTAAATAGAACAAAACTGAACTTTCTATTAGTAATATACATTTGCTAAGAACTATTTTCTTAGTATTTTGATTTTTTTTGCACCCTCAGATTGCAGATTTTCAAATAGTTGGATCTCGGTCCAATATTGTCGTACAGTACATCAATAGAAAGCTTATTTACTTATTATATATTTAGCTTTAAGATGATGTATAAATCTCAGCCTTTAAAAAATTGGCCCTTATGGCCCTTATGACAAATTATATCTCAGGTTAAATCTGGATATAATTGAAAACACACCTTTTCTCTATGTCTTGGCCTTTTGTCCACACTGAGACAGCTTTCCGAAGATGCTCTGCCAGCTGGAGTAGTTGTAGTATTTACTGTGAAAACATTAAAACATCATTCAAAAACAGTGACGCATGTTTACTCATGTGACGCATATTGTACCCACATATATGGTAGTACCAGCATTGTATACTTCGTACAAACTTTACCTTCAGTTTTTCTGGAAAGATGTCGAATAGCATCATATTTACTTTTTTTTAATAAACTGTAGCCTAATATTCAGGCTGGTGTAGTTAATTTCACATGTGTATTTTATACAGAAAACAAACACTGTCAGAAAGACAACTGGCTTTTTTTAACGTCACAATATAATAGAAGTGACAGATCTTTTCTTCTGAGTGAAACAGATCGGTTGTTGATTGAATAGAGGCAGATGTGAATGCAAACTTGTTATCAGTTATGGAGGGCTGTATCAGACTAAATGATTGGAGAAATCTTGCATACAGCACACAGAGAGAAGTCTGTCATTACACCAGAAGATCGAGATTAATTTAAAAAGCAATTAATAAATGAGACATGGTGAATTGCATGAATGAAATCCATGTATGAATCATTATAATAGGATAAAAAAAAAACATGCATTTAGAAAACTGCGTTACCGTTTTCAATGTGATTTTAAGTGAAATGTGAGACATTTATAGTAGATCAAATATATTAACATATTTACCATCATTTCCTAAAGACTATAAGTACACCAGTTTCGTATACTAACGTACAACTGCAGGGTATTTTTCTTAAGTACATAAATATGTATATGTATTTTTAGTATACTTAGCATGACATAATACATTTTATATATTTATTTTTCGCTAGGGTCATTCCTCCTATATTTCCATGTTTCTCCCATTTCGCAAGAGTGATTCATCTTCCTCTAATGTTTCTGGTACATCAGTTCACCAGAACATTCAAAGCTAGTTGAGATTAATGATTCATTTGTGGTTCATTCCTCATCTATCAATAATTTAGTGGTTAAAAACAAATTTAGATAACATCCCCTCAAGCATTTGAGTAAAGATGTGCATCATTTGTGAGTGTTCTGAGCGAGTGACACACTTCAGGGGGAACTGTGTGTTTCCACGAAACCTAGAGGGGTCATTTATTGATAATTTATCAAAAAAGGGCTGCACTGCATCATTAGGCCAGATCTCTTCAGTAAACTATGCGGAAGTCACGCTTTCAAAGTAGTGTTCCACTTTCCCTTTCACTTTTTGCATCCATGTTTTTGTTTGCAGATGTGTAGACTACAAGGCTGAAGCCGTTGTTTATACTCACTGTTTATGTCCTCGATCTGCTAATTATCATGTGGTTTAAGGTTAATTGTTTCATTGCAGTAGTTTCATTACAAGATTCAATCTTAATAGGTTTTGAACTACATGAAGGATGCCCTCTAAGCATGATAACCAAAAACAAATTATACACAAATTCTACGTACTTTCACTTCGCCTGTGGATGTACATTGTACCATATCATGTTTCCTCAATATTCACTTTTTGCAATGCTGGAGTCACTTTCTGGGAGCCCTGGAGGGCTCTCTGTGTTCTGAAGTTTAAACATTCGAAGGGCTCTAGCAAAGACATGATTACCGAGCACATAATAATTCCTGTAATTCTTATTAAATCGTTAGGTTAGCCTCTTAACCTAGGAAACAAGTTTAACAGAACCTATTATATTATATTATATTATATTATATTATATTATATTATATTATATTATATTATATTATATTATATTATATTATATTATATTATATTATATTATATTGTTAAACATATTCTAACATGGGTGCTAGAATGCAAAGTGTGACAGATTTATCTTATCTCATATTTATATATCTTTGCATATCACATCATGTTGTTTGAGTCTAACATTTCCACATAAAGACCTGCATGGTCACAGGTAAAGCTATGGGGAGTATGGGCCACCCTTTAATCAGAAACACAAAACCTCTGTCCCACTCAGCTCATATATCAGAAATTAGAGTGTAGCTAATTGTGTCCAAACAGAGAGTGAACTGAGGTGTGCAGGTCTCACTGACTGACCAGAGAGCGATCCATACCCCTCCTCTGAAAACTTCAGATGGAACACATGGGGTGGGCCAAGTGGACAAACATCTCCCCTGTAACATGAGCAAAGACACACACACACTGACACAGACAGCAGTAGTTTAACCAGTCTACTTTTCACACATTCTCTCTTCAGCTGCCCTGGCTCCACGAAGGAAATTAGCCCTGCGACAATATTTTTGTTAGATTAACTCTTTGCCTCATTTTCGATGTGTGAAACAGCCATGTGCCTGTATCACGCCTTTATCACCTCCCATCCCCATATTTGTGCTGTTCTCCTCAAAATACTGACCATGAGAAAGCTGTCCCCCAGTTTGTTGATTCAGTTTATTAAATGAACGAGTGGATAAACTCTCTGCAGTAGCCTCTTAGGTGCACAGCTGGACAGCTGACATCTATGAATCAGTTCACTAGTGATTTGAGTGTAGGCTATATACAGAGAGGTAAACTCTGTAAAATATGTTCTGACAGGTATGAAATGTGCTTCATGTGGTAACATAGAAATTAATTGTTTTTATTTAAATCAATAAGCCTATATGATTTAATATAACTGAATGGGACTTTGATAAAGTATGTTACAGACAGGCACAGGTTACAGCTCAGATAATATAGAAGATTGAGTGAAGACTGCACTGCACATTTACATTTTTACTGTATATTTTTAGTCTTTGTCCCACACAGAGCCATCACAAGGGCTGCGCAGAGTGGAATCTGACGAAAAGAACTGACCAAGGCCCAGGATTTTAAAAAAGATTCCAGTAAAAATAAAGAAATAGAAAATATCAAACTGCTGAACACTGAAACAAATTTCTGAACGCACAAACGGCAACACTTTAGACCACCTGACATCCACTGCCTCGCCTGACAGCTCAGATGTGAAGAAAAGATTGGAAGATTCTGTTGTAAATAATGCAAACGGAAAATCGTATACATGTATATGTAGCATACTTCTGAACTATGAAAAACAGGATGATCATGCAGATACTGTATGTAACATCCATTTTTTTTTTTTTTTTTGGAAGATCGTTTTGTGAATCAGAAACTATTTTGTGTAAAAAAAAAAAAAAAAAAAAAAAAAAAACATGCAGGTAAGGTTTTCTGAGCTCGCACTACGCGCACGTGATTTCCTAGCATGAATAAATAAATAAATAAAATTCTAAATTTGGAGCCCCTGCCCCTTTCAGAAAGAAATTGACGTGACAGACACATAACTATTTTGGATTAAAAGCTCGACGAGTTTACAGCACTGTTCTTACCAACATGGATAGCATGAGATTCAACTAAACTAACTAAAAATCCCTCAACACAACAGTCGTTTGCATCCATCTTCTTTTGTCATGTAGACATTTTGTTTTTAGAGCTACTGTGATGCATCCTTTAATTAGGCTACTCTGTGTGTGTGTGTGTGTGTGTGTTCTGTTGTCTGTAATTCATAGTATGTAAAATCATCTAGCATCTAACACTTCTATGAGAGAGGCATTTTTGTTGTGTGGTGTGAGGGGTTAACCTTCATTATACAGATCGGAGGCTGTGACCAGTGAAAGGTAGAGAGGTCGTGCAAAGCCATCTAAACACCTCTACGCATAATAGCTTTAGGGCTTGTTCTCATGTTGATCTGTTTTTGTTTGTTTTTTTTTTGTTTGTTTTTTTTTTTTGAGTTAGATTTTAGCTGATTATTCTGGTTATGTACCCACCTCTGATTATGGTTTCTTTCTGCATCTATTTAACCCTATAAAGCCTGCTGTATTGTAATTGATGCAAGAATTTCTAAGGCCTCTAAATTATATAGTAATCAAAGCTTATGTATTTATTTATTTGGACATGATTAGCTCTTTTTGGTACATGGTGGAATATTTGAGGCGGCTGGTTTTGATGTGGGAAAAGGACTCTCTAGGGCCAGAGGGCATTGAGAGAAGTGGCCATGACCTCAGTGACTAACACTCGCTAACACCCTTAGCCTAACCTGAGATACCATCACTAATTCAAGAGCCCTGTTTGGATCTAATCAATGTTTCCCACAGAATGTAAGTGTTAGTTTAGATGTCTGTGATAAATCTGTGCTGCCTGCATAGGGTTCATATCCAAAGTTGTGTCACTACCTGCGTTACAAACTTGTGTATGTTCTTTGTTACATTTGTACTCTTAAAAAATGTGAAGAAACAATTGTTAGTAAATTTCAAACAAATAAAAAGAATGAGCAAGTAGCTCATTGAATTAAACATGCCATTTTAAAGTAAAAAACTGAATTAGTATTGTCTTGTAAAACATATATCATATAACTACATTGTAAAAATAATTTGGTATGATACCACAGTGATAACATTTTGATTGAGATGCAAAATCATCGTTACCTAAATTATCTAGATGATTATTGCGTATGAATCTAATGCAATAAACCTTTATCTACTTTGTCAGCTTGCATCATAATTATCCTAGTTTGATTACTCAATTTTATGCATTCAAAACAAGTATACAAAATTAAACACTATAATACATCATATTCAAATCAAGAGACATTTATCTAATTAAATCTAACTCAGACCTGTCATTCAAGCAAACAATCATCAAACCTCAGACCCTTGACAATTGCACTGTATTCATTGAAAACAATCACTATTGTTTCCCCTTGGTTTGGATTATTGAACATAGTATGAGTTGTAATTAAACTAGTCATGGACAGTCTTATTATGAAACTGAAGAATAAAGCTATCCCACCTGGACAAACACTCCAATGGAGAAACCTCAGCTGATCATGTACACGTTTAATTATGTGTTCTAGGAACAACATAAAAGTCATTATTTACATGTCACTTTAGTGAAGCGAAAGATAATTAATGTCAGTGAACTGTAAAAACCCAGTGTAATCTGATAGCTGTCTGTCCATCTCTGCAGCACAACCTGCATGACATGAATTGTACAGTAAGTGAATTTATCAATGAGTCACTCTCACATATAACAGTGTATGACAATGACGGCGGTCTGTGGAAAGCTTGTGCACAGTATCAGTTTACATGAGAGGTTCAAAAGTGCTTCCAATGTAGTTTGTTTTAATTTTTTTTTTAAGAAATAAACTTAAAAAAAGAATGTATTAAATAAAAATAAAAAAGGGGACAATAAAGACATTTATACAGCGTATGGAAATAGTTACAACATGTTATTAATATGCTTATGTTACAAAATATTTCTAAATGCTGATCTTTCGGACTTTCTATTCATCCAATAATCCTGATAAAGTATCATGGTTTCCAAAAAATATACATTGTGCTGCACAACTGTTTCAGGCATTTACTGCATGATAATACATTTGATAAATATCTCTACATATTATAAATCAATATTTCTTCAGCAGCTAATCAGAATATTAGAATGATTTCTGAAGTAAGACTGGAGAAATGATACTAAAAATCAAGCTTTACAAACATGCTGCTTACTAATAATTGTAGCCCATTTTTGTGCTGAATACAGAGTCAGACTTAACCCATTAATATGTTTTCAAGATACTGAAAAAAAGCACAAATGTCAGGGTATGTCAAAATTTCTCTAGGGACCCAAAACCCCCTCAGACCTCAGAGGGTTAAACGTTTGCCTTCTAATTTTTATATATATATATATATATATATATAAGAAGAAGAAGAAGAAGAAGAAGAAGAAGAATCTTGGTGAACACGAGATACTAATTAATAGATATTAATATTTTTTTTTACAAAAGTGTATATACTGTAAAGTATAACTGTGGGTAACTTAATATATTGTATATACTGAATGGATTATATGATTAATTATATTATTAAAAAATAATTATTACTATAATACATTTTCAATAATATTATTTTATTCCATATGTTTATGCTATTTAATGCTACTATTAATATATATATATATATATATATATATATATATATATATATATATATATATATATATATATATATATATTATTTTTTTTTTATTTTATTTTTTTTAGATTATTTTACATAATGAAATATTAAGTGAAATAAAAACCAAACTGAAACCTATTGCAAATGCTTAAGACTGCTTAAGACAGAATTGGTGAAAAGAACATCGAATGAGACTGCTCAATGCGATTTTGAATGTTAGGCGGTCCACAAATGTAGTTTTACTCTTGAAGTGAAAGTTTGAGAACCACTGAGGTACTGTACTTTTTTTCCCCTGATGGATGGACAGCCTGCGTTCATGGTGCTCTTGTACAATCAAATTTACGTGAAATTCAATAGCAAAGTGCTTGTTCAGGTCTCATTTAAAGCTTAAGGTGAAGAAGAGAGAGATTTACTCTTGAGGGTGCAATACCTGAACCACTGCATTAAGCCATAACACTGCAGAGAATAGACAATCAGCACTATAGTGTTTTACCATGGATACTCTACAAAATAAACCACCGATGGCCTGTAAACCCAAACAGACACATTAAAAAAACAGTCAACACACAGTAAATATTCATGTCAACAGCCAATGAATGAGGTGGAGAGCTGGTAAGACGTCTGCCCTTGGCATAAACTCTGTCATGTTGCCTCTATTTATTATGGAGTTCTAATACCACCAATAACAGCCCTATTTTGTGAACACTCAGAAAGCCATGGCTGTCTTGTAAGGCTTAAGTAGGCTCTCTCCAAATGTCATTCTGGTCAGAGATTTTATTGATGATTCAACCCAGTCAGGGTGAAAAATATGCTCTTAGTCTTGTTGTAATAATTGAGAGACTCTCTCCTTTTTTTTTTTTTTTTTTTGTATATACAGTACTAGTTTTAGAGTGCTGTTTTTCTTGTTCGGAATTTATGTGCGAAAGTGCGGAATTTTATAGTTAAAGAATCCTGAATAACTCTTGGATTACAGCTTTTATTGTATCCCTTTTAAATATAACCATCCCAAATGCTCCTAATGGATTTTTCTGCCAAAACAGATGGCATGAGGTTGTGGACGGCATACCTGGAGTGATCACAGCCCCTTTATTTAAGGGTTGGATTGAGTCTTCCCCTTTCACCGCATCAATAGTCACGTGACCAAGCGCTGGGAGCAGTATTCCCAGCGAGAGGACCTCTGGGTAATGTTCAGACCAGACAGTGAATGGGATTAACTTCACACAATCAATGCAAAACAATGAATCTGCCAAAATCCAATCTGCTGACTTCTCAATTATTTAAGCAACCCTGCCTTCCCTATGGAGCTATGCTTAGCCTGCACCTCCTCCGCCGGGCTATTAAATGCTTCTTTAACTGAGCTAACTAAATGACAACCGGGTTGGCTTGGGGACTAGTGTGGCAGGATGACCCAGGGTGATTGACCTGATAATAACTTGTTTTCACAGGGTGAAAAACAGAGGGCCCTAACATGTCACCGCTTGACCTGGGCTGACCTGCGGTGAGATATTATAGGGTCAGCATCTATGTCAGGTCATCAGTGCAATTATGTTGCTTTGATGTTGGTGTGTCTGTGATACAAGGGAGCCAATGTGCTAAGTAAAAGGACTGTTGCATTTTACGAGAAGTATTTTGTCTTATGAAAATTTATGCTACTGTTCAAAAGCTTGGGGTAGGTTTTTTTTTTTTTTTGTAGTAAAAGGTTTACAGTAAAAACAGTACCATTGTGAATTATTAATATATTTTCACTTAAAAGTTTTCTATTTTGATATATTTTGTTTTCTGTGATTTATTCCTGTGATGGCAAGGCTAAATTTTCAGCATCATTATAGTTTTCAATGTCACATGATTCATCATCAATCATTCTAATATACTGATCTTTTTTGTGGAAACGGTGATATACTTTTTTGTGCTATGCCACTCTTAAATATTTAATGTCTTTGGAGATCTTTCTGATGCTGACATTTTATGATGAATGGATAAACATATCTACCTATGCTCTCTAATTTTGTATTGCCAAATGTACTATACATTTTCTTAAATACTCATATGAACCAAAAACGAACAGGCACAGTTTCTACTCCTTCTCCAAAGCTTTATGAATATAGATTTCCAGTCTGGACTTCAAAATGCCACAGTTAATAATTAACCATCAGGACATTTGTAAATGCAGACCTTTAATACAATGGCTCAGACTGGTGAGGTTGATTGTTGGATTTGCCAACAGCTGATTGTCCTTCAATCTGCAGTAATAAAGATGAATTTTAAAATGAACTGCTCTGAGCTAATAAAAGAACTCCCATCCCCTATCTGGCATATTGTCTGATCAAATAATTATTTTTTTAAACTGAGTGGAACATTAAACATAACGCTTTCAGTTATGGATTTAAGCAAATCTACACATTTCAACGTATTCAACAATATATGTATGTATATATATATATATATATATATATATATATATATATATATATATATATATATATATATATATATATATATATATATATATTAGGGGTGTAACGGTTCACAAAATTCACGGTTCGGTTCGATACGATACACTGATGTCACGGTTCGGTTCGGTTCGGTTCGATACATTTTAGATACAGCAAAATGTAAAAACATCTCAACTTTTCAGAATGCCGCAAGCGCACCGCGGGTCATGTGACAAGAACCAACCAATCAGCTTCATCCTTTCCCGTAACAACGTTGAGAGCTCAGCCAAGATGAAGGATCAGCTGATCATAGTTGTATATGGATTGCAATTTTGAAATAAATTCAGTAGCAGAGCTACTGCAAGCGATTTTTAGAGCTGCAAATACATTTATCCTTCGCTGAAATTTCCGCGTCTCATGGAGAGAGCACGTCATTGTTGCTTAGCAAAGACAGACGCCTCATGAGCGCTTCTGCCCGAGCGCTTTGGAAAGGAGGAGAAAGACGTGCTTAGCGTTTTCCACGCGTTTTTAGGAGCGATATGTGAACGGCCCCTAAGGCGCTCGCTCACTCAGCACGCGCTGAAGGCTCGTTGCAAAATGTCTAATGCATTTAACAGACCAGAAATATAAGATCCTAAAATAACCAACAGGTCTGGTGTTTGGGTTGGATTCCCTGTAAGCTATAGTGTCTAAATGCTGAAGGGATAGTTTGCTGCGTGCATGTTTCTCCTTTTTTTCGTCTTTTCCCAGATAGTACTGACGCATATATCCCAGATATTCCCGCTGGTGTTTTTTTTTTTTTTTTTGTATTCCCGCTGGTGTACCCTGTCATGTTGCAGATGCGACATACCGTTGTTTTTTTATCCACCACTCTCTTGCCATCACCATTATAGCTTAAAGGGAATCCAAAGTGCACCCAAACACCAGACCTGTTGGTTATTGGGGGATCTTCTCATTTCTAGTCTGTTAAACGCATTGGCTATTTTGCAACGAGCCTTCAGCGTGTACTGAGTGAGCGAGCGCCTGCTGAGTAGCCTAACATAAACATATAAGATGGTGTTTTTTTCTTCTTCGGGAGTGTCAGGGGCGTTGCCTGTTACGTTGTTTGGGTTATTGGGCTACCTTGTTGAACGCATATCATTATATTTCTATCTCTCTCTTTTTTTTTTTTTTTTTCCAAATATAATTAATTACTCCAACGAACCGTTCGGTATACATAATGCGTACCGCGTACCGAACCGAAAGCGTCGTACCGAACGGTTCAATACGAATACGCGTATCGTTACACCCCTAATATATATATATATATATATATATGTGTGTGTGTGTGTGTGTGTATGTGTATATATTTTGTTTGTTGCTATTATTTTGTGGATAATCAGTAACACCAGCCTTATTGTACAACATTCATCCGATTTGGGTGAGGAATCATTCTATTATACTCATTTGTTGCCCAAGAAACATTTCGTATTATCAATATTGAAAATTGTGCTGCTTAATATTTTTTCAAGATTTATCATTTAGAAAGTTCAAAAGAGCAGCATTTATTTGAAATATAATTATTTTGTAACTGTGTGCAGTTGATGAATTTACTGTCAGGTTTGATTAAAGCATTCATGCTAAATACAAAATATTTATATAAACAATAACTTGCATGTATTTTGTCGGGTAAGTGGTCATGTTGCGGGATTGCTCTTCTTTTATAAACTGTAAAGCAAAGTGATAGATGCAGGTATTACTATGATTAAAAATAATAAGAATAGTAATAAGAATAAGAATTCGCAACTGGATAATTTTTCGAAACCCATGATTTGACTGTGGTATATTGTTCCCCAGTCAGCAGAACAGTTGAGAGAGGTGGTGACCACCAGCAGCTTTCCTCCATTCATCCACACACACATCCCACCCCACCCGTTCAAACTGTAACCACCCTGAGTGATCCGAACACAGAGGCTCAGTGTTGAGGAGAGCGTGCCTGCCATCACCCACGGCCAGGCTTTGCCCTCTACCCCGGGCCTTGTGTAAGCAAGTCCGCTGCCTCACGTGTTGACACGATAAGCAGAGCCCTCATCCGGCCGTGGCACGAAGAGTGCGTGTCAGCCCATGTTTGTGTTGACGTATGAGTGTGTGTATGCGACGACTTGTGTATGTGCACGTGTGCAGACGGTTTTTATTTCAAAGCTTCAATGTGGCGCACGGGACGCTGAAGTTGCCTGGTCGCAACGGACGTGCGTGGATTTCCCTTCCCCTTCCCTCCTCCTTCTCCTCATTTGTCATCAAAGTCAGTGTACCCTCCTCTCCCCGAATGCCACTGTGCACTTCCTCTGCTGAAAAGGGAGGGTTGATGTGCTTACGTTGAGAGCGCCAGCCACCCAGAGCTGTCATACATTAAGATGAATGGCACTTATGTTAAATCGCCCCTCGATACCTGTATTTTACATTTGGGTTAATGTTAGTTTGATGATTCAAGCTTCACCTAACTTTATTTTACGAATGTATGGGCTCTTTATGGATTTCCTGAGCTTCATGCGTGGATATGTTAATGAGCAGAGGAGCCAGAAAACGCCTTATATTAAATTTATAGAAGTACCGAATGAAATCGACAGTCGCTTCCTTAGCCTGCTTTATAGTCACGACCTGTTCATTTTCACTCAACTTAGATTTAGTGTAACATAAGCCCTCGTCTAAGTTGTAAATCAATCATGTGCGGAATGGCTTTTCCACAGCTTCCAACCGTCAGCACAAACGGCAACCGAAACCGACACAAGAGAGCTGTGTGTTCAAAATCATTACAACACATTGTTATTGCCCTAAATCCAAACTCTGATCCACTTGGCAGCTGCTGTCAATTCTGAACGGAACTGATACGCCTGGATCAGCCCGATATGTTTCACATAGCAGAAAATATAACTTTGACAAAGGCCTACAGGAGCAGGTTGAGGAAAGCGGGCGAAAGCGGCAAGCCCTGACAGAGAGTTGAGTTGTGAACCACGCTGGAATAAGAACTCGCTCGCCTGGAGCCAAAGACAGCTGCCCACAAACTGCTTGCCCGGTGGCTGGGTGCTTGAAAAGGAACTGCAGGTCGGTTCATGTCTTCTGAAGCCTCTGGGAACACGGAGTTCTCTCTCGTGTAGTTCTCTAGAGCATGTGGAGGACTTGTCATTCTGGCAGGGTATGGCAGCAGATATGATAGTATTGCAATAACTGCCATTTTGTCGAAATTAGCAGAAGATTTGATGCTATTATTAAATGAATTCACAGTTGAAAGTGTGGCCTGCGTGCATTTATATTTTGTTTCTCACAAAATCAGTCAAGACTAAAACAATATATAAAATGGCGAAAGTTTTGCAGGAAATGTAAATTGACCAGGGTTGCCAGATCTTAGTTACAAAACTAGCCCAATGACCATAGCCCAAGCATCAAAATATGCCACTCACTTACCTAAAATAGATACTTTACAGTCAATGTTATGCATTACACATAATTTTAACTTGAAAATCATGGTATAGGCTAGTAGTAAAAC
The DNA here is from genome assembly GCF_003368295.1 of Carassius auratus. NCBI lineage: Eukaryota > Metazoa > Chordata > Actinopteri > Cypriniformes > Cyprinidae > Carassius > Carassius auratus. Next base: position 23,278,299 of record NC_039250.1, read on the forward strand.
TATATGTTTTCATGAAGGCTCTCACAATTCCTAGTGCTTCTTCCTCGCTTAGGCCCCGTGAAGCGTCTTTTTAAGATTGTTTTCTATTGGCAGTGAGCATTTTATATGCTGTTCATGCGTTTTTATAGGAGCACTCTGAGCATCTAACGTTGAAAAAAATTAACTCTGAGCAGAAAACCACCCAATGTCATTCGCATTTTTTCCATTGTCCAATCGAATAGATGGAGAGGCAGGCCTTTCCTTAGTGGTGATTTTTTCAAACCTGAAAAAGGCATCTGATCGGGGCTTTACTTGTCATCTAGCAAAGTTTTACCATTGGCACAATATGAAATGAGTTAAATGTTTTAAAACAAGCATTTCAGTCAGTTTAATTCATGCAGTATGTCAAACCTTTAACCTGCAGGGGAAAAAACTACCTGCGGCAGCATTGTAAAAGTGGCCCAATTCTGCATGAAGACTGCGTAATTGGCAACCCTAACTATAACCAAATAACTCTTGGTACTGAACATGGCATGATTGCAGTGCGACAGCAATTGGAACAGAGCTCTATTAATAGATCATTGCTCAACTTAATGCAATTAAGTGAAAAATTCAGAGAGCTTTTCTACTTCTCTATGCCTCCAAACAGGTGACAGCCATCTTTAGTGGTTATGACACAGCTTGCCCCTCCAGTTGATGTTATATGGTCCTAATTGAGTTAATGAGTGATGCCCAGAGAGTAAGAGTGTTTCAGCAGGAGCTTACATCAGTCTCAAGCTGTTAATGATCTCAACAGGGAATCACACTCTAAAACAATAAACTAATCAACTTGGAAAATGCGCTGGCCAATCACATTACGGAGCACTGATGCCCAATGGGCTCCGTGCGATGAGGGATTCCGCAGTAGGGTTTGGTTGCGACACTTTTTTTTTTTGTGCTTTTGAGTGCTGATAAGTTGACATGAAACAGTTAACAGGGCACACGCACAAGAAGTCCTTTCTACATGGAGCACTATTTTTATCTTAAAAGCAAATTACGTTTATGCTGAGTGTCTGAAAATGCAGATTGTGAACCCAATACACCAAATTAGAGGGATTTGGCCAAAATCATTTACTAATTATTTTCCTCATTTACATACTGTCATGTTTTGTCCAACCTGCTCCATTCATATTCATTGTAATATAAATAGTGTCAAGGATATATTGTTCAGGATATTCTGCCTTTTATGTTCCATAGAAGAAATAAAGTCATACAGTTTTAGAACAACATCAGATTTATGATAGAACTGCCATTTTTGGTTCAGAGGTTTTCTCACTCTCAAAATGCCTACATCACTGAATTTCTTGCATGCTTTGGTCAAAATTCTATAGCGCTAAATCAGTCCTTCTATTTGTATTAACCGTGTCTATATTTATGTCAGGAGAGCATTCCTCCCCCATGGTGTATATCCTGGCGCTTACCTTCAGCTTTGTTTCTTAGTTTGTGTTTTTGTCTTTGAACCACAAACCATTTATGCTAAGAGTGTGGGTAACCAGCACTCGGTGAAGACGCACAACATGAAATTCTCAAATGACAAACTCAATGTATTCATTGGCCTTGCAGCCACTGGTATATCATGAATTCCTTCATTCTGTGACCACCGGTTATAATTATCAATTGTTCCATGCACAAAATATTCATTTGTTAATGTACAGCAATTTTTGGTTATGGAGAATTAAAATACTTGAGTTGTCAGCATGGTGTAAGTAGATGTCTATAAGAGTTGAGATCGTCTTCATGGTTTAGCAGGCGAGACATATTCATGAGACAAAAGCAGAACGAATTTGCGTGTATATTGTTCTCAAAACTGTTGCATTCACTTCATTGAATTGTGCATGCATGCATGCATTCATGTGTGTGTTTGTCTGAAGCATGCATATGCACGTGTCACAACGAATGGGTGACAGCTGGAGGACAGAATGCACTCCATCATTAGTACAAAAAGCTGGGAGGAGAAAGGGAGGAGCGGCTCAGTTAACAGAATTGCACGCTCCTCTTTCAGTCTGCTAGAAGAGGTGGCAGTGATCAAGGGCCCACCATCAGGGCCAAAGGGCTCACTAGCAGGTGTATGTCTGTAAAGGCATTGCTGAAAGTGTTTGATATGACTTCATGTTGGAGATTTCAGGAAAGACATTTTAAGTCTGTGATTTCTAAATGGTCTCAGATGATGGAATGTCGTGATCCAGCTGGATCTGTGTGGTCAGGCTTTGTACTCTATCGTATTTATACACCTCAGCGCTCCTTAATCCACATGATTAAGGTAACCAGTTTTTGTTTTGGAAAAATCGGATATCCTGGTCCCATTGAGCTGAACAGCTAAAGCCGAGATCATAGTTTGGATCCAGTTTAGCCGTAACTGTGCTTTGAGCTAGATAATATTTTGAAACACGGCTTAAATTTAATAGGGTGAAATGACACTGCCGGTATTTCATATTACAAATGTCTAGACATCCACATCTCCGCTACGGCTTCTGTCGAGCGAAACACTGTGCTTCCACATCTGTCTTTATTTTTGTATGGCTCTTTCTCTGTCTATCAGGCTGTGGCTTTTCTAACTCACTGGGTGTTTCTGAAAATCCCCAAACAAGAGACCTATAATAAATTTATTACCATATTTTCCCCATTTCTAACCATGTATTTTTTCCATGTTCTTGTTCCAGTAGTCCTCGGGTGGGGGGTATCTATTCGTTTCTACAGTCAATGCAGAAAACCGTGAAACATTAGTAATTAAAAGCTTTGTTAAAACCTCATGTATTCCATGTGTTCTGAAGAAACAACCCATAAAACTGACCATGTAAACAGATAAAAATAAATAATTACTTATATTAATAAGAAGAAGAAGAAGAAGAAGGAGAAGAAGAAGGAGAAGAAGAAGGAGAAGAAGAAGACTTTTACAAATTTCTGCACGAATGTTTCAGTTTATAAGTATTTATGAATTTGTGGATTTTTCGAATGTATAGCCCTGTTACATATTATAACTGAAGGTTTCCTCTATTTTCAACCACTGTTTTGTTGATTTACTTAGCTTTTTTGTCCTTTAGACCACCAGCTTGTTTTATTTATTTACTGGTTTCCATTAATTATCTCACATTTTCTTGACTTTCCACTAAGTCTGTGAGAACGTCCTGAGCCTGGCTGCAGGTTCGACTTGACTGTGTCGAATCACTTGGTCTTGCGTCTGAACTCTGAGGCTGATGGAGAGAGAAAAGCTGCGGAGGAAGCAAGTCCCACAGTCTTGAATTAATTAACAGAGGGATACTCCCACTTTTAGGAGGCTGGCATGGCAGAGGCTGATGTTTTCCTAACAGTCTTTTCCACAGGGATAGGTTTGCACTCATCTTTGATAGTTAACCCAGGCTGACCTTTCCTTGACTCCCACACCAATCCTGACCTGCTTCCTATTAGTGGCTGTCCAGCCGAGCCGGTCTGTGGGCCGATTGTGCAGACATTGTGCACTCACTCGTCCACTCACGCACACACGCTCAGGCTTTCTAAAGTGGGAAGCCTAACACATCATCAAAGCATGCTCGGAATAAACAGTGTGGGCTCATTTTTTCATTTTTGCATCTGAATTATACAGTCTGGTATTTTACAAGGGAGAATTTTAATTGTAGTGGTTACTACTACATGCACAAAAAGTCATCTAAAAAATATCACCTCAGAAACGCGACTCTGCGGCGACTGCGTATGGACGGATTTAGTGCGATTGTGTGTTGCCTCCAAGCCAGGGGAATTTGTTTGTTTATCAGCATCTCCAACACACCATCACTTTTGTTTTGTTGTCCATTATAAGGCCAGATTTTTGAAATAATGATTGTGGCTATGTAATCGCCCTAATACCAGAGAAAGCGTCCTAATACAAAGCCCTTCTGAATTTCACTGTTTCAGAGTGATATTGCTCAGAAAACTCAAAACTGCGGTCGAGTCTGTCTGTGCGGATTGCTGTGTTTGAGACCCTCACTTCTTTTTAAACATATTGTCCTTTACAAATTGGCTCATATGGCAAGGGAGCTCTGAATCAGGGCATCCATCTTCAGTGGCGCTGGCTGTTACTGTGTGCTGTGCTCGGCATTTATCTTGCCGACTCGCAGAAGCACAATAAACAGGGTGAAGAAACTGGCCTGAGGCTCCGCCGAGGGGGCACACTTACTAAAGGACACCAGACAGCTACCACCTGCATCTGAGTCCCCATGGAGCTGTGTGTGTGTGTGGAGGGAGGGAGGGTTGTGAGCTGTATTTATGTGTGTGTGTGTGTGTGTGTGTGTGCGTACTTCTTGTTGTCTGTTACAGTTATGTAGTATGCTTTTTGCGTGTGCATGCAACAATAATGCAGCTGGGTTTTGCTCCTGAATTTACCCTCAGGGATCAATAAAGGATTTCTGTTTATCTACGGTATCTATGGGATATATTGTGGATGTAGGAGGACTTCCTGCTCATGATGTTGTTGTATTGAAGCATTTGAGGATATTCACATAAAAACTTTAATTTAAATAATTTGAAAATTTAGAATGTTAATTAAAGGTCTTTGCTTAAATAAGATAAAACACATCTCACCAGCAGGGCAACAATAAGCTAAATAACATAATAAAAACAACATTATGTAATTTGGTTACAAAAGTAAATAAACTAAATCTGTAAGTATTCAGTTAATAAATAAAATATTAACTTTGAGAGATAGCCGACTGTTCTTCATAAGAACGGCATGATATGCTTTGATATACTGCTTTATATTTTTTTAATCATTTTAAGCATAATTAAGTATTTTTTAACAGTAAAGATAATAATCATTTTAATTTACATATCACATATCGTTTGTTAAAGGTCTTGGGCAGAGACTTTTTAATAAAATAAGCAAAAAAAGGCCTTCATAAGCAGGAGGTAAATAACAATCTAAGGGGTAAGCAACTATTTAACTGGGGAAAACAATACATTCATAAAAATAAATAAATAAATAAAGATATATTCATTAGAAGAATAACTGAAAAGGTTTTAAAAAATGCATGTGTGTGTGTGTGTGTTTGACAGAAGAACAGAAAATGTTTTTTTCTGGATAAGTTTAATTGTAATTTTAAGTCACTTTAGATAAAAGCATCTGCTAAATTAATAATGTACACGTAAATGGTTAAAAAGTTATTGGAACAAAGAGAACACTTTCCCACAACTGGCACAAAATAATTGCTTCAAAATAGTGTTTTAGTTACTTTTTTCAATTTAATTTGCGGCACAATCAATTATTTTTGCAGTTAACATATTCTTTAAAAATCCAGACACCATTAAGGGAGAACTTGAAGTCAACAAAAATAGTGTTGCCTTACTATTTTATGGTGCTAAATTAATGTAACAGTTTTCCTCTTATTAAAATACTGTATTGAATTACATGGTCAGACTTCTCTGAATGGTGTTAGCGGAAGTGGTGGAAGTTCAGGCCGAGATCCCAGTCGGAACTTTACTGTAATTAGACCAGTTATGATTAAAACATTCCCCAGTCAGAGCTACTCGAGCTGAGTTACTTGGAGCACTGTATGTGTCCCAATCTATCAACAACCTGCTCTGCAACAAACACACACAGCTCTGATGGTAATATTACTGAATATTGAAGAACAATTATAACCACACACTTGCTTAAGTATAGACTTTCTTCAATAAGAATAAGTTTTAATTCTTCTTGAAGTTTCTTGTCCTAACTGCACCTCCAGAGGGGTGTGTTTGTTGCAAATATCATTGAATATTAGCACAGCCTCTCCAAAGATCATTCAATGATGTATATGCAAATGAGCGATTAGTATTATGAAGTGTTGCCAATAATGAATGCCATGTTTGTGTTGACCTGCTGTGCAAGTAACATGTCTGGATGGTTTAGATGACTGACAAATTAGAAGAAATACACTGACACCACAATAGCTGACAATGCATGTTCTGAAGTAAACTCTTTTCTGCTTAATTTTGCATTTAATTTAAGTCAGAGGTTTTCTTCTCATAACACTAATTCTTGGTCATTATTAGCCTGAGTCTGGCATTTTTCAGTAGGTGATTCAGAGCATATTCTCAATTCTCAATTGTGGTTTCTGCCTTAATAATTCACAGTGTTTTAGCACAAACTCTTCAAGCTCGGTAAATCTCTGTTATGTCACTGGTGTCTGCAGAGAGAAGAAACCAATCCACAGCAGTTCAGAGCTCGAAGGATGGAAATAAAACCTCTCTCAGTTTAATACTGCCCCCTACACTTCAGCCTGTGCACTACAGTTAGCATGCGTGAACACGTTTGACGTTGACTTATCGATGGATGATTTTATTTTATTTTATTTTATTTTATTTTATTTTATTTTATTTTATTTTATTTTATTTTATCTACCTTTCTTACCAGAGAAAATCCATCAACATTTTGTAAACAGTACACATATGTATCTTATTCGGAAAAAACATAAATATTATTTAGATTTTTATTTATTCTCTTTATTTTATTCTCTTTATTTTTATTTAATCTCTTTAATAGATTGATAGTGATTTTGACACAGCATTTATTTATTTATTTATTTATGTTTCCTTTCTTACCAGATAAAATCCAACAACATTTATGTTCAATATGTATCCTATTTGGAATAACAATAAATACTATTTAGATTTGTATCTCTTCTCTTTATATAGATTGATAATGATTTTTACACAATATGTTTTATTTGATTTTATTTTATTATAGAAAATCCAACAACATTTACATAAAAAGTACACATAAGTGTCTTATTTGGAAAAAGAGTAATAAATATTAATTTGTATTTCTTCTCTTATATAGACTGATAATGATTTTGACAGAGTATATTTATTTTATTTTATTATTCCCTCTTTTAATAGAGAAAATCCAACAACATTTACTGAAAGAATTTATTTTTCTTTTCTTTTCTTTTCTTTTCTTTTCTTTTCTTTTCTTTTCTTTTCTTTTCTTTTCTTTTTATTTTTATTCATCCTTTTACCAGATAAACTCCAACAACTTTTACATGCACAGTACACAAAGTATCAAACAACAATAAATATTATTTATATTTATTAACTGATATGAATCATAACAGCTTTGCTGACATTATTTAAAACGTATTGCCATATAATGAGGTTGCTGACATTATTTCAAGTGTATTGATGTCTAACGACTTTTCCAAACAACAAAATGAAGAAATTATAATTATGGTGAGAGTATTGATTGTGCTTTCAGTGATTTTCTTCTGCAGATGCACGCTATTGTATTCAGTGACTGATATGTTAATGATTCCAAATTTTACAGAGGGCTATTCTCACCGTTCGACTGCAAAAAGCAGTAATCTAATTTGTATTTGTAATTTTATTAGATGTAATCATAAATGCTCGTCAATGTCCAACAGCAGCACAATAGGGAAGTATGAGTGTGCGTTAAAATTAATGCTATTAAGAGAAGCTTGCCTTCAATCAGAAGGCCATAAAACTCATCATTATCAGACATGACCCCTCTGGAGACTCATCCGCCTGCTCGCTAACTTGAGTTATGGCTCAAATCACTGCCTTCATATTCTACACGATATTACATGATTGTTCCTGAGAACGCTACTGAAATGTATCTTGGTTTGAGAAGCATCTTCACCTTCCAAAGCTATTTTCCACTAGTTCCTGGGCTAAACTGCAAGGTTCCAAATGAGGTTTGTCATAGTGCTGTCTTAGAGGAACCATATGGTTCTCCAACAAACCTTTTAGTGAACATTCTAAAAAGAATCTTTTTTTTTTTTCTTGCATAGAACAACTCTCTGATTTTAAATATATCTAAAGAACCTTATGAACAATGGAAAGGTTCCATAGATGTTGAAGCCAAAATAGAACCTTTATTTTTAAGCGTGTACCATCCTGGAATTCCTAATATACCCTACAGTACACTAACAAAGCTTTAACCTCTGACGTCAGCCGAGAAAACCATGAGTTGGAGAATCAGAAAGGCAGGCATGGTGCTCTACAGGATCCCAGTCTGGACAATGGAGAAGGAACCGAGGCCATAAATCCCCCTCCCAGCCGTGGGCATGGTCCTATCCCCATGTGAAATTCCTAGGGGTCTGGAGGAGCCTTCAGGGCACAGAGGGCTGGCAGGGTGCAGGGTTTGTGGGAGTCTGAGGAGCCTCAAGATTTAGGTGGGGACATTGGTACTGCAGGAGGCCTATTTGATGCACATTCTTGACCCCCTCGTGCTTTTGGTGTCTTGTACGAGTAAGCAAGTAAGTTCAGCAAAAGTTGGACCACACATCGACACCCCCCCCCACACACACACACACACAACCCCTCATTTTTTAAGTCTCGTCTATGTCTCAGCTTGCTTCATGCCAGGTTTGATTCCCAGAGTTTCCATGGATGAGGCTCTGGGAGCAGGGTAATAATGTGTGCCTTTGTGAGGAAGTTCAGACTGAGGAGCTGTGCACGCAGAGTTCAGGACGAGGTCGCGGGCGCTACGCTAGGGCCAGACTCATATCGGCAGCTCTGTAGAGGAGAGGCAATGTCTGTCTGTGAGAGAAAAACAGCATGAATCACTACAGGGAGTGGGAATTGTGGTGAGTGTGGCAGTTTTTTTGGTAGGCCCTCGCAATGCTGGAGCTTTCAGTGAGGATTAGTTTATTGAGACAAAATGTATATTTGTTTAATATTTATCAGAGCTCTCATCGCACAATACTCTGGAACAGCACTGAACATTTTGAAGATGAGCAGGAACGGATGTGGCCTTTCTGGATGGAGAGAAGAAAAAAGCGGTTTTATGTTATAACATAACATTATACTACTTCACTGTCGCATTTGAACAATTTAATGAGTCCTTGCTGAATAAAAGTATTATTGCATGTTTGCTGAATAAAGTATTAATTTCTTTTAAAAATGTATAAAATAATATTCTAGTTTTTTCTGTTCAGTAAACCTAAAGAGAAACAACTTTTCACATTAGATTTCATCCTAAACAGCTTTACAGAGGATTGAGAATTCTGTGAGATAAAGGTGAGTGATTGTGGCAAGCAGAAGATTCATAGAAATATGCTATACAAACTTAATTAACTTAAATGTTCTTAAATGTGCAGTAAAGTTTGGAGTGGGTATGGTGCAGGTTAAATGTTTTTGAAATAAGTCTCTTAAATAAATTCAAGGCTGCATTTCTTTGATAATTAATGCATAAATAAAAACTGTAATATTGTGAAGTATTAATACAATTCTTAAAATGACTGTTTTCTTTTTATTACATGAAAAAGGCAATAGCGTACTCAGACTTTTTGTGTATACCAAACTGTCACATCGAAGCAAAATCAAGCTTGCCATTTTGCTTGTGCATTACCATAACAGCCAAATCACAGTTCTGATGATATTCCCCACAACAGCACGTCTGCTCACGTGATTCGCATAATTCTCAGACATTAGTAGCTCATATACAACGTTTGCGTTTTTAGTGAGGATTTGTTTGCTTTGACAAAAGTGTTCTTAGCATCTGTTTGTTTTAATAGTTATCAGAGCTCTCATCGCACATTGCTCTCTAGCACTGAGAATTTAAAGAGGAACAGGAGCGGATGTGGCTTCTTTGGATGGAGAGAAGAAAAAAAGAGGTTTTCTGGTTTGATGAAAACCAAATCCTGTATGCTGCTGCTTCAGCAGAATACCAAATGAGGAAAGAGGGGGACATATGAAACGTTTGCCATGTAGTGTGCTGTTCTCTTTCTGCTTCCTGATGTACAGTGAATTTTAGCATAATGGCACAAGATATTTAGCATTCAGTTCTTTCAATTAAACAGCAGATTCTCAAGCAGTCGTGTGTTACACATCATATGCAAAAGTTAGTACTGTTCCTCGAATCTGATTGGCTGAGTGGCATTCCGAAAGTGTTGATTTACAGTCCAGCAGTTTCTGCTCTGTTTATATCAGGGGTTTTGATGAATGGAAAGATCAACTGGTGGTATTTATTTGAAATATAAATTGTGTTTACATTATAAATGTCTTTACAGTCACTTTTGATTAATATAAAGCATCCTTGCTAAATAAAAGTATAATTTTTTTTTTCTAAAACAAAAAGGAAAAATCTTATTTATCTGTGGCGGTCAGTTTACAGTCAAATCACAGTTCTGCTGATATTCAGTATGACAGGACATTCACAGAATTTGCTTAATTCTTATGCATTTGTAGCACATTATACAAGAGACTCCAGCAGGTCTTCAATGCAAATGGTGCTCCTCAGAAAACCCTTTGATTGTGAAGCCTTTCTGGATGACAAGGCCACAGTTCGATGACACAGGCTCGTGAAGAGGAGGAATGTGTATCTCCGCCGTGCTAGCAGGCAAGCAATCCCGCCTCAGCCCCACCGAGGGGGCGTCTCTGGTCACTGTCCATTAGGTCTGACCGGTACTGCCCGCACAATGGGCGCACTTTGTCCAGGCCTGTCAGGGATGCACTGCGGTAGGCATGAGGGGGTGGTTCGGGAACCTTTGATCCGCAGCAGCTTACTCGCTGGGGTGTGCCGTGTTGGAAAACCGATCCTCTGATATTTCTGTCTCTGTGCATCACTGTGATCCAAACTATAGAGCGAAGGAGGGGGAGGTCGAGAGAGAAGAAATGCAAAAAATCTGCAAATTATTAAAAGTTCTGCCTTGAACTGCTCTGTGTAGCTCAAGAGGGAAAAAATAAATTGTCGTGTTGTACGTCTTAATTAGATTTTAAAAAATAAGGGGGAGTCAGATAAAAAAAGATAAAAGACGCTTTGGTGAGCATGTGTATCTGTAATGTTTATATAGATCTGACCCCAAGTCTGACTGTCTCAGACAGGATTGTTGAAAAGCAATGGGTTATGGCCTCTACATGTTCTTATGTATCAGATGTACATGTTTGAACTCTCTCTCGTGTATGTGTGTGTGTGTGTGTGTGTGTGTGTGTGTGGAGGGTAACCACTTGAAAGTGTTCACTGAAGTGTGATGACACAGAGACATGCTGATCAGTGCACCCATGAAACGGAGAATGGGAGTTGCGTCTGTGTGTGAGCTAAAAGGTATAGTTTAAGCAAAAATTAACATTCAGTCATCATTTACTCACACTCATGTTGTGCCAAACCTGTTTGACTTTCTTTCTTTCGTGGAAAACGAAAAAGATCTTCTGAAAAATGTTTTTCTTGCATACAGTGAAAATCAAAGGGGTCATGTTATTTTGGACCCAATTGACTTTTTTTTTTTTTTTTTTGTAAATATTTTCTTTTATGTTCCACAGAAGAAAGTAAGTCACACAGCTTTGGATCGATATGAGGGTGAGTAAATAATTTTTCATTTTTGGATGAACGATCTTTCTGACCTTGAAGGAAAATCTATTCTAGTAGCTCCTTTTGTGTTTCTTGAGAAACTCAAGCTGTATTTAATAGGGTTGCGTTTTCGTCTAGTATTGCTAACTGTTATCTTTCTCTTTCTCTTTTTCTTTCTTTCTCTCCATATCTTCCACCCTTGTCCGTCCCCTCCTCAGATAAGATGGTTTCTTCCGTTCATTTGTAGACGGTCTCTTTGAATTCCTCTCGATAACAATTGCTTCTCGGGTCAAATTATAACTCTTGGTGCGGCCCTTTAGACATCGATTACTTCCATTTAAATATTTAAGCAACAAAGTTTTACAAGCTCTCCCTTGGGTGCATTTAAGAGGGCCGATACTGCCTGCTCACTGTCCCATGATGAGATGAATGGCGTGGTGGTGGAGTCATCCCAGATCGGGTAACTAGCCAAATTATGGCAGACACTAAGAAGCGCTTCTCACAATGACCTACAGAAAAACAGTAGACAAAAGACCCTATTCTAGAGCTGGACAATGAAGGAGGTCAGGGAAGACACCTGAGACAAGCGTCGGCCCATAGGACCGAGTACTCTTAAGACATTACAGATATGCACATACAATTATACAAATACTCATCGAGAGGATGCTGAACTGTCACTCATTAGATTCGGATTGTGGATTGACAAGATATTGACAGATAATAACATATAATACTTTTTTTCTGGTTCCTCCTGGTTTTGAGACGGCCACTGTCAACCTTCACTTGCTCACTAGGAGGCTTTAAATGAATAAATTCTATAAAACTGATAAACTGCAAATGCTTTATAGCTGTATAACAAACAGTATAAAATGCAATAAAGGCATAAAAAAGGCAGTGCAGTTTTTGCATGGTTGTCTTAATGAGGCACCTACCCTTGAGTCAGGCGTGTGTCCCCCATGAGAGGCCTCCTCAGCCCCGTGTCCATATCATCTGTCATCATCATACTCAAAATTCTTTCACCTGCACCCTAATCCCTTATTATTTACCTGAGAGCCAGGATGACAGCCATCTCTCTCTCTCCCCCTCTCTCGCTTTCACAATCGTATCATTTCACTGTTCCCTTTTACTTTTTTTGCAATGATGATTAATTTGAAGGGCATAACACAAATTGGAGAGAAATTACACAGATGACAGACAGTAAGGGGTCCTCATGTGGGTGAGAGCCAGGTGGACTCATTTTGTAAAGAAGTTTTAGTGAGCTTGTTATGGATGTCACATTGTTGTAGTTTCCTTGCAGACAGAAACAGACTCAGTTGCATTCTCCATCCATGTTATTATGTGACCCTTTGACCTTTTGAGGTTGTAAATAATGTTTAATAAGTTTCTGTTTTAAGCCTACTCATGGGACAAAGCATCATAAGTAAGAAAAGAGTCTATTAATAATGAACTATGGCATTTTGTCAGTCTGCCAGTAAACCACAGATCTGGGGCAAAAATGTGAGGCAATGGAGAAGAATTCTTCACCATCGATTCACTGGCAATTTCCCAGCATTGATTTCCCTTTGTTACCACCTTCCCATCTGAGACGTTCTGAATAATTGATAAGAAAACAATATTCTCCGCCTGAAGCTGAAGCCTGTTACTCATGACATCTTACTCCCTGTTGGATTTCCTACAGCCCCTGTAGAGCTAACTCTAGACAGCTACACATTTTTACAAAGTTTTAGGGACCATTATATAGTTTTTCTGTTTGCATTCTGTTCGCAATTGCTTTCTGAGTTCATGATATTGTGAGCTTTTTGATTGTATGGTTAAAAATAGTGGTTGGCGTAACATTTTGAGTTTGGGGCTGAAAATAATTTTTTCTCCATATTGTTTTGAACATTACTTTTTTTGTATAAAATCTACTGACTGCATTTGTAGCACAATGCTGATTACCACAGAACTATTTCTGAGTTTTCTATTCAAAACAAAAATCCAGGTCACACTAAGGTCCTTTAAATAGAAGTATTGCAAAAAAACAAAATGCATTGAGCTTTTCTTCTACTCTATCAAAGTCCCTGAGTCACTGTCACTAAAAAACACGAGGCAGCAACTAGCACACTTTACTTTTAGGATGGTACTCTGCAGATGATGAGCAATGCCTGCTACATTCTGCTATATTCTCCCTTTTTCTCAGCTGCTAGTGGATGAATCATATTTGTTTTCAGTATTAATTTACATGCCACAAATGTTGATGATACAATTTTACTTACTTTGAACATGTTAAATTCTATTAAGTTGACTCTATCAGCAATAAATAATCTTTTTATGGACTTTTTATTAATTTGTAATCAGCATTTGTGAATTTGACTTCAGCAATGAGATACATCTTTGCCCTTAAGGGTGAATTCAGGGCAATTGTGATAATTTTGCCATTGTTTATCATTGGGACATTTTCAGTTATCTCAGTGGTTTAATTGCATCAGATTCGGCATTGTAATATTCCTCAGTAGTCTAAAGCAAAGTAAGACATTGAGAACATAACACCCTGACACAAACTCTCCATGGCTTGAGGTTTCAGGGGTGCATTGACTGTGAAGTTTATGAAAATAAACAGCAGACACTGGACATCGAAGAGATCTTTGCGTTTCTTCAAATCTCTCAATGCTATATTCCAGACCTTCTCTCACAGAGACATTCTCAGATGCTCGGAACGAAAGGCTTGGAAATCCACTCTTAGATGGACTGGGAGGACCAGGACACAGGACAATATGTATCGAATCAAGCCATTCTCTTATTAAAATGCTACGTGTGTGTTGCTTTTGGAATTTTTCAAAGGCTACATTTAGGGGAAGTTGTTACGCTGGGAATTATAGGAGCAGTCGATGGAAGAAGAAAGAACGCCATCTGTGTAAACACACAAGAGCTTAGCATGGCTAGCGGCAGGCCATGCACTGAATGTCTACATTGTTAAAAATGAAGGTTAGCAGAGATGCTAAGTTAGCATTAGGGTCCAATGCAGCTCTCTAGGAAGTCCAGAAAAACTAAGAAATTTTCTTATGTCTCTGCTGTGTATGAAACACTGATAAATCTGAGGCCTGAGTGAACATAAAACTAACATCGAAAATCTGGCTGCTTTTCACACAGATACATTTCATGCTGATGTCCAGAATCTTGTTTCTACGGTTCATATATTGTTGTGTTGACTGCTCTTTCTGTCCTAAAACAAATGTCCTGTCTTGAATGTGTTTTTTTTTCTTTGACATTTTTATTGTGAATGTCAACTATATTGTTTTATTGTTGCAATTTTTTGACAGGCCATCCTCCAGTCTAATCTGATGCAGATAGTGAGATTTCAATCTTACAATGCAATATCATTCAAGAATATAGTACAAACATTTTGTGCACATCTGTCCTTGTGTGGGCTGCACCTGTCAGACAAGCCACATTTTCAGCACCATGTCACCTTGTTGAATTTTTTATTTATTAGCCTATATCATGATTCCATTTTGTCACTAGAGTATCTTAACATCACACTGAGAGAAGGTCACAGTTTGCATATACTCAGTGTGGACCTTCATGTGCACCGGCACAATAGTTGAAAACAGCAACTTTTCCAATTGCTACTGATTTATGCATGTCCTTTACAGAGCTGTCACGGCATCTCACAGCATGCAATACATTCTCATTCTTGTTCGACTTGTTTTTTCCATAACGGCAAAGCACCTTCTCAAACAGAGCCAAACAGCTGGGATTTCTACATCATCATCCGCAATGTTAAACTACAGCTGTGAAAACACATCTGAAATACATAAATGATTACATCATTATAATGGTTATAATAGATATAATAGATTAATTTAAATATATATAGTAAATTACATTGTGTTTTACTATATAGTATTCAATAGTTATGTAATGTAATATTTTATTTAATATTAATTAATTATACATTTTATTGTATTATTAGCTTTCTCTCCATATATTATTTTAATATTTATAATATTTCCATTCATTTATAGCTACATATATATATATATATATATATATATATATATATATATTATACATTTTACTATACTTAATATTTATTTTTATTTTTATGTTTATTTTTTAATATTTGATATATAAACCATAATAATTCAGTATTATATTATATTATATTATATTATATTATATTATATTATATTATATTATATTATATTATATTATATTTCTATGGATTATTACATTATATAATTTTATAATAGTTTTTAATATTACATTTTATTATTCATAATATTCACAATCATTTACTTTATAGCCACAAAAATTGTGAAGAAAAATAGTTTACATTTTTATTATATATTAATCTAATTATTACTATAATTATTAATATTTATTTTTTTAAATATGATATATAAATATATATAAATATATTTATATTACTATAATAGTGTTAGTTCTGATTTCAAGTCTTAAGCATTATCAGTGATTATAATCAGTGGTTATAAATCTGTTTAATATAGCAGAAACATCCGCTGTATCCTTCCGCTGACAATCTGAACTTTCACCCAAAGTCCCTGACTAATTGAATTATGCTTTTAATCACACACACTGCTTGTAAATATTGTTTTGAACTTCTGCCCCTCTTGAATCATAACTAACTTTGCTGTGTATACATTAAATAAGTGGATTTTGCTTTGACCTTCCCTACAGAGTAAGATATGTCATTAAGACTTTACTCTTAAATATCATTAAAAATGAACAGGAAACACATCTTCCTGTTCATCTGTATATATTTTAACTTTTCGCCTTAACTTTGCCTCCTTGTGGCTCCATAGCAAACAGCAAACACACATTAATCTTTCCAGACGTTTTGAATGGAATAACTAAAGTGCCGGGATCTCTGTGTTCCAGTCAAGCATGTGTAAGTCTTTCCACAGCACCGTCATCCACCTGTTTGATCCGTACCTGCAGTGTTTTTCCCTTTTGCCTTCTTTATAATAGGCCCAAGAATTTATTTCTGGCTCAGCTGTGTCCACAGAGTCTGTTTTATTTAGGAAACCAGATTTGAGATCCCACATCAGTGGGAGGAACTAAGGGACACAGAAAGACACAGTAAAGGCCATGACTCTCTGAGCCTTGGTCGGGGCCACGGTCATGTCACTTATTGCATTGCTCTGGAATGAAGTGTGAACAGAACTTCTGCCATCATTTCGCCTCCAGAAAAGCCCATTTAAAAGCAGGAGACTGGCGTTCATCTCGGGTTTATGAGGAGCCTTTAACAACTCACACATCATATTGGAAGAAACAGTATAGGGAGAAATGGAAGATGGTTCTGGGTAATCCAAGTTAATGCACGACGCTTACCGCATCTGTACTGTTGCCATGATCATGTGTGGAAATTCTCCATACGTCTGAAGTCTTTTCATTATCACGTTTCTCGCCATTTGTGTGAATCTTTTGCCAAGTGGCTTTCGTAGTCTTTAGGTCCCTTCCACAGGGAGCCAATTAAATGGCAGTGCACTTTCTTTATTAAAGACCTAAAACATCATAGCCTATGGGAGACTGACAAGCCTAATGTGCAGGGAGCTATAGAGTCGAAATAAAATTCATACATATTTACTGAGATATTCAGAGTGGCATAAAAATGATTTCATCCATTGGCATCGCAAAGAAACCGAACAATTAAACAGAAGGGGAAATGTATTTGTATTCCACACACGGTTCCATGAACGATTCCGCTCAAAAGCAAAAGAAGCGGGAGATTTACGGCGGCCACTGACCCCGAGTGCTCATGGTAGAAAGTCTCAGGAGAACTCAGCTCAGGCTTCATGCCAAACACTTTAAGATTTAAAGAGGTGATGAGGAAACTATCCAGATGAGAAAGGAGCACATTGGTAGGAGCACAATACCCTTTCTCTTCCCACCTAAACGCACATACGCGAGCAGAGCGGCCGACCTGCTCTCCTGGCTGGCCGTGTCGGGCCCGTCCCACGGGGGTCGGGGTAGCTGTGGAGGTGAGGTGTTACTAGCTGGCCACTTTGCCGGTGTTGAGGATTATGTATATAGAGATTGGAAAATGAACCACCACAGGAAGAGCCGTTGCCAGAGCCTCCATTTAGGAACGGAAATAGAGAATTTGTCAGCGTAATCGGAAGGTAATTAGGTGAAGCGGAGCAGCTGGACCAGAGGAGCGTAGGTTGCCCCCCTTTACTCTATGGGGTGTCAATTGCTAGCTGTCTTAGCTTGGCAGAAGTCTTAACCCACAATGGCAGGGTTTGGGAATCTGTGGTGGACCTGCCGGCTCGCTGCGCCCCTGAAGAGCCCAACAACATGACATGATCACATATAAACTGAAAATGTAGTTTTAACCCAGCTTATCCTTGGACAGGAAACGGGGTCGCGCTCAGAGTCGACGTATCATTTGTATTCTCAGCTGCTAATTGGCCAGCTGTTGAGTATGACTTCATTAAGGATAATGGATATGGAGAAATGCTGCGAGTCTTTTCCTTTCCAAACCGAACTCTAAAGTCGGAGCTCATTTGTTGTTGCTGTTACTTGTTCTTGTTGATGTTCAACTTTTTTGTTATTAGGTAATGAATAATGTGAGTAATTTGAAAACACATGAGCCAACAATGTTCCTGCATTTATAAAATGAAACATTTAATATTATTCCTGAGAATTTCTGTTAAAATAACAGCTCTGTGGTTTAATGTCTGAAAAAAATAAAAAATAAAAATAAAATTAATAAAAAATAAAAATAAAATTAAAAACCGGTCATGATTATTATGAAGACTACAAGAAAGATCTATTTTCATTTTTCCACATAAATTTCACATTTTGTGTTACTTGCTGATTGTTTCTAATTGTTTGTAACATTTAATAGCAATTTCTGAGTGAAAACAGTTTCTACTGTAATTTTATGTCAAGTTAAATTTATTTGTATTACACTTTTCACAAAATACATTATTTTAAAGCAGTTTTAAACAAAAACAAAATTAAATTAATGTTTATAATATCTTAATTTTACGATGGTTCTGTAAAATATAATAATAATAATAATAATAATAATAATAATAATAATAATAATAATAATAATAATAATAATAATAACAGTGCTGGGCAATGATTAATCACGATTAATTGCATCCAAAATAAAAGTTTTTGTGCACATAATATATGTGTGTGTGCTGTGTATATTTATTATGTATAAATAAAGACACGCATATATATATATATATATATATATATATATATATATATATATATATATATTTAAGAAAAATAATCTGTTTGTATATTACATATATATATATATATATATATATATATATATATATATATATATATATATATATATATATATATAATATAAATTATAAATATAAACACATGTAAATATTTTCTAAATATATGTTTGTCTTCATATATACATAATAAATATACACAGCACACACATATCTTATATAAACAAAAACGTTTATTTAGGAAGCGATTAATCACGATTAATTGTGGCCAAAGTACTAAATAATAATAATAATAATAATAATAATAATAATAATAATAATAATAATAATAATAATAATAAAATACTTAATTTTTCATTCTACTGTACAAGAGTACTGTTGCTGACTTGCTGTAATAACATTCATTTTTTGCTTTTATTAAATTGTATAATAATAATAATAATAATAATAATAGTAATAATAATAACAATACTTGGCCTAGCATATATTTACACACACACACACTTATATATATATATATATATGTGTGTGTGTGTGTGTGTGTGTGTGTGTATATATATATATATATATATATATATATATATATATATATATATATATATATATATATATATATATATACTGTAAATGCTAGTTCATATAAAATAAAGGAACTTTTGACCTGTTGTCATTGATTTTAATACATATATATAAAAAAAAACATTACTTTTATTATGAACTAATACTACAAAAAAGCCCACTCTCATTAAAATGCCATGACAGCACCAAAGGTCAACAGTTGATTCGGTCAGGTGCAAAGGTTAACTTGCATTACACAGCTGTGGGCATCCACCAGATCCTTCACCTGAATGAACCGTGAGTGAGCTCTTGCAGCTATAGGTCATGCAGGCCTGGTTAAACTTGGTCTGGCTGCATGGGTTATGAGAAGAACAGTCCAAAGGGGTTTGAATTCTCTGAGGCGAGCACCTGAGCTCAGTGTCTGCTCCCGAGCACTGACCCTTCATGACTGAGATATTACTGCTCCGGGCTGCTGCTCTGTGCAAACCCCCCTCCCGCTCTTTCTTTATCTCCTTCTCTTTTTTGCTGTCGGCAGATTGAGCCTATAAATGAGGGGCTTTCATGCAAGATCACAGGTGCTTATTTAGAAAATGACAATTTTGCCTCTCCATAATTTCATGTTACAGCATTACCAGATCTTATCCGGAGCCGCCATCTTATTCCTGAGCTTGTGTAACTTAATGAAAGATATTTTGCCCTGCTTCTCATACAGCAGCATACACACAGACCCGCTTGAGGGCGAGAGGAACAGTTCTTCTGTAGGATCTTGATCTTGAGTCTTGCATAGTCTTAAACAATTTCTTCAGCAGTGTACTTATTCTTGCAGATTATTTAGCTTGAGTCATAATTTATTGCTTGGAATCTCATAATGCAAAATTACATTTTCAGATACATTGAAATGCATTTGAAAATATGAAAAAAAAAAAACTGTTAAATTTGATATAAAAATGTTTACATAAATAGATTTTGTTAATTTTATAGTCCCTCGCATTTAAAAAATATACTTTCACACTTTCATTCTAAATGTAATTATTATTTATTATATTACCCAAAAGGTATTTTCCCTCCCCTCAAAGTACGTTTATTATATATATATATATATATATATATATATATATATATATATATATATATATATATATATATATATATATATATATATATATATATATATATATATATATATATATATTATTATTATTTCATTTATTTTTTCTGCATGTAAATATGATTTCTGCATGTTTTTAAAGTAAACAGAAGACCTTTCAAGATAATATAGACCAATTAAAGATAATATAATAAATAAATTAAGAACAATAAGTTTTATTAGCAGTACTTCAAAGTTTGGAAAAAAACATCTTAAAACCAATCTCAATTACTTTTTCATAAAACTTATAAATAAATAATATAAATAAATATAAATAATACATAAATCAAAGCTTAACTAGAATATGGAAAAACTTACAGTATGTTCTGCTCAAGATACAAAAACAACCTGATAAGATATTTTGTTTTCTGAGAAATATTTACAAATGAAGTAAATTTGTGATTTCATATCATATTGACAGATATTTGTTTTCATTTTAATTTCTCAAAAAAACAAGACCTAATATTTTTATTTTATTTTTATTTATTTATTTATTTATTTGCTTTATTTTGTGTATCTGTACTGGAAAACAAGACAAAAATACTCATGAAGATATTTTGTTTTTATTTGTTTTATTTAAATAAATAGTTTATTTTATTTTATGTTTTATTTATTTATTTGCAGTGCAAGGCAACATTTAATGCCATGACTTTATACATTTCTAATCTTCTCTCTCTCTCTCTCTCTCTCTCTCTCTCTCTACACTAAGACCTAGGCTTTAATTTGTGGAACGACAAATTAAGATTTTGTATTTTGTATATATGCTGCATGGGGTAAAATGTTCAGGAGCAAACAACAAATATGAGAAATTGTGATTTATAACCTAATTTAAACTTAAAAAATTAAGTATTATGACTTTAGATGGGGAAAAAAAAGGAAATGACTGAAAGAATAATATGAAAGTATCAGAAGAATTGTATTCAATTAGAAAAATTAGAGTATTTTCACTGGTGGTCTCAGCTATTTGAAACCTCTGTATGCTGTAAGCCTGATTTGTCAGATGTAACCAAGGCATCACATACCAGACAGTTTATCATGAACAGCACACAAGCATGACATGACTAGTGGAAGTGATTTAAAGTGAGCGGTCAGCACCCCGAAGAGGTGTGTGAAAAGTCAAGACACTTCCTGCTACGTCCTTTATAAACAGGAAGTTTAAATCCTGGGAGCAGACAGTGTCTGAGACACATACCGAGGTCCTTTCATTTGGGGAAATATTTTTACAGGATTAACCCAGGCCATGGCAAACTATTTTCAGTAAAGGGTTTTAGGGTCCACGAAAACATCTCGAAGGCTAGAGGTGAACTGCCATGTGTTGATGCTGCAAAAGTATTTTTTGTTGTGCAGTTTCTCCGTTATATAATGGTCCGCCAAGACAAATTTCTTCTCGTTCTTACTTTTCCTTTTTTTTTAGTCAAGGTTCCATAACTCAAATACCTCCATCAAACCTTACATGTTTTTCGGGGGATGTAATTTCAGCCACTTAAGCATCATTAAAAAGAGATCATATTAAATATCGGTGGTTAAGAGGCGTACTGAGGGAGGATAGAGACAGAAATAATGAGGAGATTTGTTTGTCAGTTAAATTCTGACGAGCTCAATCCCTCTAGCTGTCCGAGGGGGCGAGCGGAGGGTCTTTTTCTTGAGCAAATCTACCGATGAAATGTTGACAAAACAGACCATTTTGTGTAATTTTCTTGGTGGCACTCTTTCAGCGAGCCGGTCACTCAGAACCCCCTCATTTGGCGTAGCACCACGCCGTGACCTTTGACATGTATGTGGTCCCGGACTTCTTCTTTTGCGATCCGGTGAAGGGACGTAACAGTTGTGCCTTTCAGGTCAGGTGGACGCGGCCTTGGAGTTTAAGGCTGAAGGGCTATAAAGGCTCTCTTTGTGTGTCTTTCCCCTGCGGAGCATGAGCAGAGGGATAAGAAATGTGGTTAATGGCTCAGGAGTGGGCTAATCATCGGTTGCCATTACTGCTCCAATATCAGCAGGGATGACAGACTTATCAATGACAAAGAGCCCAGGTGAAGACCCAGACCGGCCCCTTCAGTTTTGATCTCTGGTCCGCAAAGCAGGAGCTTTCATTCGAACTAAGCACCAGTCAGTATACTTCTCTCACTCTTACTCTTTCTGTCTCCTTCTTTCTCTCTTTTCTCTCCGCTTGTGCCAGGAATCACTCATCCGCTCTCCCCCGTTCAGGCCCCCACGTTGTGTTCTCTCAAGCCTCAGCCATTATATCCACAATTTGGCTTAATTTCTTAGGCAACTGCAATGTGATAATGCATCTCTGTGGAGAGGATATAAAATCTCATGATTGTTCTTTTCATTTAAACGTTTTTTTTTTTTTTTTTTTTTTTGTGCCTTGTACATTGTGTACAGCACAAAAAAAAAAAAAAAAAAAAAAAAAAAGAAAAAAAAGTTGTATGTCAGTGAAATGATTGTTCTTTTAAAAATAATGATAATGATAGAGAAGAGTAAGTTTTATTTGTCAATTGGCTGCGTTTAAGCAGTATATAGTGTTAAGAATACACAAAATAAAATAAAATATAAAATATAAAATTGTAAAATATAGATAAAAAATGTCATATATTGAGGAGAAATCGACATGCTGAATTTTTTTTTTTTTTTTTTTTTTACCATGTATTTTGGACAATAATATATTTAGACTGAAAATGTTTAAAGAACTAAAGCCATCTAAAATATACTTGTATGTATATTTATGTATGTATGTATATATATATATATATGTGTGTGTGTGTGTGTGTGTGTGTGTGTGTGTGTGTGTGTGTGTGTGTGTGTGTGTGTGTGTGTGTGTGTGTGAGTGTGTGTGCGTGCGTGCGTGTGTGAGTTATTGATTAGATATTTTGTACAAATTCAAATGCATTTAACATAAATCTGAAAATGTATTTTATATACATACGTACATATATAGGTATATTATATATAATATACCTTATTGTAGGATTTGGAAAACAATACCTATTGTCTTATATATATATATATATATATATATATATATATATATATATATATATATATATATATATATATATATACACACACACACACACACACACACACACAGTATTATTGTATATCTTCTGTCTGTCTGTCTGTCTGTCTGTCTGTCTGTATAAAATTTCTAAATCTTGTATTAAGGTATTCAATAGGATAAAGAATACTTTGTGAAGCTGACTGAATACAAACTGTGACAGTCTAATGGTTATGTTTATCTACCATCGTCGCCTTTTGCAAATGTTATTAAACGCAAAAGCCGAATAACTCTGATCACCCACTGGGTGCCAGATGAGAGTGCTTTATTTCTTAAATTCAATCACCACAGTGTTTCTGTGTGGGAAACCTCACATCAATATGCTTCAGGCATATATTGCATGATTATCATCTATCATTAGAGCTCACTATATTTGGGTGCAGAAGTGGTGATTAGGTGTAAAATTATCAAGTGAAGAGACAATGAACTACAGATGGGAGTTTGAGCAGGCCGATCATTACACACACATGTATAACTGCTTGAGAATATCATTTGCTTCTAAGGACTAAGTGTGATATTAAATGAATGTTTCAGGATTACATCATACTTTTAGTGATGATTATGTCAGTTTTAAACTTTTAAGGCTTCTCACAGCCTTTATAACTCCAAATAATTAGTCTTTTGCTCATATTAATAAATGCACAGTGCCTCGTAAGTGACTGAGGATGCTGGTTTGTGGGGTTGTATATAGAAGCTTTATGAACACACTAAAACGTTCAGGGAGGAAGTTTGAAACGAAGAAAATTGAGTTTTCCAGCTAAATAAACATTGTTCTTTTTAGCACAAAAACACTGTGAGAAAATGATTTGAGAGCCAGATATGTTTTGCTTTTTTAAATGACAAAAAAAAAAAAAAATGCATTCAGCAACCCTAATTTCGAAGGATGTGAAAACGTTTTTAAAAGCAGTGCCTTTGTAAATGTGTGAATTACACTGACAAAACACGTGAGATATGAACATGCTCCACAATCTGATCACCTTATAGTATGTTTCAATCCCCGACTTTGCCAAATAGTAACCTTAGAGGCATAAGTCCTGCACACACACACACACACGCACACCTGGACAACCCGAGCCTTTCACCGGCAGTCGTGGTGAGGAGCAGGTACTGACAGACTCAAACACCTGCTATTGGAAAGTATGTTCTCCCTCAGTGATCCTGGGTTTTACAGGACTGGGAGGCTATTGTTCTGTCCCGGTGCTGACAGCCAAGGTATTTCTGGACTCCCGGAGCACATTCAAAAAAACAAAAAACAATGGCCAATTCATGGTTAAGTTAGTAGCCTATAGGAAAAATAGCTTTACTATTTCAACTCACTTTCCAGCTTTGAACATGGTGTGTTACTAAAATGTAACAAACCAGAGTCTTCATTTGTTTTAGAAACTGTCTGAATTCCTTTATAATATCTTTATCTGAGGGTCAAGCTTGGCTTTTGAAGAAATCTAAAGATCAGTTAACACCCTGCAGTGACATTCACCTGTAACACAGCGCTGGCTGGCCAAGAATGCAGTGCACCTGTAAACCTGAGGGACTCTGATCTCTATCTGCAGCTACCAACGGCAGACCGTCAATCATCACGGGACTTTTTGATCTGTCATTGGCACGGTTACGTCTAAAATCGTTTTTTGTGTGTTTTTAAGGAGCAAAGAATAGATTTTTGGTGCATAAATCATATTAGTAATGACCAACATCCATCTCTTGGTTGATTTATTGACTGATACAATCAATAGTTTCATCAGTGAAAATAAATATAGTTGTAGTCTCTAATGCTCACAAAGGCTGCTTTCATTTTATCAATAGTGCTGTAAAATGAAAAAAAAAAAAAAAAATCTGAAATATTATTACTATTTAAAATAATACTTTTCTGTTTTAATATATTTTGAAATGTAATTTATTAAAAATGAATTTTCAGCATAATTACTCAAGTCTCCAGTGTAACATGATCCTTCGGAAGTCATTCTAATTATATGCAGATTTGCTGCTCAAGAACTGTTTCTTATTATTCACAATGTTGAAAAAAGATGCAATAAAAATAAAGAGATTTACTAGCAACTTTCTTTTCTTTTGTTTTATGTACAACTTTGAAAAAATTGTGCTTGCTGCTTTTGTGTGTGTGTGTGTGTGTGTGTGTGTGTGTGTGTGTGTAAACTGTGATACATTTACAATAGAACACCTCTTATGTAAAGTATAATCTTTTGTAACATTAGAAATGTTTTTACTGTCACTTTTGATTAATATGATGTATATTCTTAGTGAATAAAATTACTTTCATTCAAAGCCTCCGAACTTTTAAACAGTAGTGTTTTTGAGTCAAATAAGGTCGACAAAGGCATTTGAATCACATACTTACAACTTAAAAAAATGCTGCTTAATATTTTTTGTCTAAACTATTTGTATGTGATCCTTATGTTATCATTATTGTATAATTATTACTTTCATTCAGAGCCTCCAAACTTTTAAACAATAGTGTTTTTTGAGTCAAATAACGTCGACTAGACTTTTTAATCACATACTTAATTCCCTATTTTTGATCCCTGACATGCTGACTTGGGAAAGTCTAGAAAATGATCATCCAGCTAGGCCTGTCTTAAGCTGGAGGGGAATTTGCAAAGTCACCTGGACTACAAATCGCCATGAGCTCTGAGCTCCAGGGCCACCCCGATCGGGTCCCCAGCTCTGATCCCCAATGCCGACCCTGCTCAAAATCATCCCCATTAGCTTACAGCCGAGGAATTCTCGGTCAAGTGAATGGCGCAGTGGCTAACAAAGCCCTATTTCAAGGAAGATTACAACTTCAACAGGAAACCTTTTGATGAGCGAGACTGTTTGAAAATGTTATCAATATCACCATCACCCCTTGGGGTCAACAAAACCATTTCTAATCACCCCATACCTGTGGCTATGTATTTCTTGTGTTTGTGTGTGTATGTGAGTGTGTGTGTGGTTCTTTAATGGGGGGGGGGGGTGAATTATCTTACTGTCAGAGAATAGAAGAGAGACTTGTTTAACATGCGCGATGACAAAGCGATTTTGCTCCTTACACTGGTCACCCACCTGCACTCAGATTAGGTCAGATATTCATTTCTGAGGCCAAGCTGTCTCTCAAATAAGATGATGAAAAAAGCTCATTGTGGATAACATTCTTTCTCGGCTGAAGTGAAAAAAAATAAAATAAAAAAATAATACCGCATTACGCTGCAGTGGGAGGAACAATGGTGCTGTTTTAGAGACTTTAAATACTGAATCTATTTAGTTTACATTTTTTAGACATCTGGGGGCCAAAATGATTTATGCTGGCATTTACATTAAGTGCAAAAACAACAATATTTTGAAGCAACATAAAAGGCCAAAAAAGGCACATGATTGGTTGCAGTATGATCATGTGAGTCAAATGACATATGTAAATATTTTAACAGGTTATAATGTTTGGATATGTGTAAAATGTCAAATATTTTAGGACAAACTGTAAATGACAGTAATTCAGTCCAATATTCAATCTGTAAACTTGATGTGGTTATAGAATGCACCAAATGTGCTCAAAGGCATCCTGTATTTGCAGTTGAAATATTTACTTCCAGCAAATAAACACATAAATGAACACATCTGGGGAATTTCAAACAGACCTCTTTGCATACATTGGTTCATTTCCAAAAATATCCTTCTAAATGTAGCCCTTGAGACTATGTAAATGAATGATGTAAATAAATCAAAGGTTTTGAAGCATGACATAACTATGAAATTATAAAGTTTATCAAATGGATACAGATAAAATTTGTTGTTGTTGTTGTTTTCTTTTCTACAGAATTGTCATATGTGGTGTAGTAATAAATTATTGTAAAAGAGGGTTGTACCAGATTAACTCTTAAAAATAAAGGTTATACAGCAGTCCTTTCCAGCACCTTGGCTTCAGCAAAGAACTAATTTGTTTGTTTTCCTCTTTTTTTTTTTTTTTTTTTTTGAGTTGGCTCCACACTATGACTGAAAAAAAGTTATCAGGACTATCAATTGGTTTTCTGGCTTAAGTACAGAGATATTGAGCATAAAAATTTAGTTGCAAAAAAAAAAAAATACCAAAAGTTCTTCTTTGCATCCAGCTGAAACAACGTCTTGACTGTTGTCGACTGACATAAATGTAGATAATACAGTGCTGCAGAACAGAATATTTAAATATAGTAAATTCTGTAACCTACGCAATACATTATTTCTGTCATTGTTCTACATTATAATTATAGATATGATTTTATAACATAATTTATGCCTGTATAGAGTATTATCACGGTTGTTTACGCAACAATGTGACCAGACCTCTTCTCTTTTGTTAATTTAGCCAATGGCTCCCTCTGCTGTTGGATCTAGTAAAAGAGCTCGAAACTGGCAGGCTGAGGGAGGCACCTGGGTCATTCTGACCTCATTCCGAGTTTGATGATAACGTTTGGTTTAAATACGAGTTAGTCTTCTTAAAAATCAAGGAGTAGGTTAAGCATGTACACCCCCCCCCCCTGCTATTTAAATAAACATAACATTATATTATTATTATTATTATTATTAACAATAATAATAATATATGAATAATTGTTATTATTGTAATAATTAATAATGCAATAATAATATATCAATAATTATTATAAATTAAAAATTAAATTAAATTAAATGTATGCATTTAGCAGACGCTTTTATCCAAAGCGACTTACAGTGCATTCAGGCTATAAATTTTTACCTATCATGTATAACATTATCTATATTCGAATAATAATAATAATTATTATTATACTTATTATTTTAATTATTTCTTTTTTTTTTTAAGAAGACTTCTAAGTAGACTTTGTTGTCCTTATTATCCGGCCTCAGAATCTTGTTTAGTATGTTACGTTATTCACGGAAGTGAATTCTGGATACTCTTCACTGAAATTATTGCAACAAAGCGAACACCTTTAAACATACACCGTCTGACCCTTGTACCAAAAAGTCGCAGGGAAGGGGGCGAGCCCTACCGCTGATCTCTATAGCATCTATCGAGCGACTTCCCTGACAGCGCGTCAAGAAACTCGAGAGACACAGCGCGTCCCCTGGAGACAGCACGCGTCCACTTCCGGTTGGGCAGAGAGCTGGAAAAATAGCAACGGCTGAGGAGCACAGCTGGGGAAGGAGGAGGCCAGGCTGGAGCTAAAGCGAGTCGCTGTGCAAAGGAATGGGCGACGTTTGATCAGAGAAGGTGAGATATTTTGAATTGCGCTTTATATTCGCTCTGACGTCATGGTTGTTGTATTTGACGCGGTTATACCGGACGCTTCTAAGTAGATGTCGCTAACCGGCTAACTTGTTAGCATTCCGTGACAGCTTTGGTGCGAGCTAGCCTGGTGTAATGAGGGTGAGTTCGCATGCAGCGCGGGGCAGATTAACATTGCCTATCCGAGCGAATCTGTCACGATCTGACCTTACCATTTTACACCGCTCTTTAGCTCTTAAACGTAGCTTACATGTTTATTTTCAACTCCGATGCAGTCAGTGTTAGCTGCCAACCTCCACATTCCACATTCCCCTCAATCAGAAGACAGTGGGCCACTTCCCACCCTCCTGTTTGTGTTTGGACAAGTACAACTTTTGATTACAACAGGAGACGTGAGGCAGAAGTACGTTACTTTTCATTTGCTTATTACGTTAAGGTATTTAAATATCGAAAGTGTAAGTCATTAAACTAGTGAACCGCCTAATTTACCTATATATCGTTTGTACATTATAAATTCGTTTGATGGTACAGTCATGCCTTCAAATGCTGTCTTTTTAGACAACTCACTAGGTTTTGAAACAACCAGAGTTTATTGAGCTGTTACTGATTTATTTGCCAAGGTGGTAATGATTTATTTAAAGTTAAAGTGAAACTATATTTATTTAGCTTAGTAACTTGATCGTCAAAAGCGATGAGTGACAAAAGCCATTATGACATATGTTTAAGGGGATGACTTTGTCACAGGTTTACTAGTTTTAGTTCACCCAAAATGAAAATGAGTGCTGTGTCTGTAAGTTAAAACTTTTATTGGCATAAAGGGAAAGTAAAGTCTGAGTGTTGTGCAAGAATGAGAAAATCATTTTTATAGTTTCACTTTCAAAAGTTGTTAATGTGCCATAATGATTTTTCTGTCGTGAAAGTTGTAGTTTTTTAAAATCTTTTTAAAACTGAATCGTTGGACATTGTTTTGCCTGTTTGTATTGTATGTGATTAGTGGCTCTATTATAATACTTGAAATAAAATCATACTTCACACAATCAAGACGTAAGTGAGGTTTAAAGGCCAAAGTGTTAAAGGCAGGACAGTTTCATTTTCTTTACTTTCCCACATATCTAGTTTTCTAGATATCTAGTCTTTGAAGTACTGGTTTGTAGAAGTGTGATACATGGCTTGCATTTTTCCCCCTCATTTATTAGTCTTTTTGGATAAAAGTGGCTGCTAATTGGCAAATGCAGGTTAGTAGGCTAAATGTATCACAGCAGTACACAACAATAAAAGAGTGCAACAATCAGGTTCTGAAAGGAAAAATCTTTCTTTCATAGGGCAATTGATTTTGTACGATTACCCGTAATATGTCATTTTTTTTCTGTATGTCTCTATCAATTCAATTCTGCCATTCGCAATGCAATTGTAATTCCTTCCGATAAATGCACATGACTTCATGACCTTTGACTTTACTGAATTTCAGATACATTTTTTTTTCTTTCTTCAAATTAAAGTCTGTAACGTTGTGATTCACTTCGTAGCTTATTGGCTTGGTTCATGGCCTAAAACCTTTTAAAAACCAATGGGGAAAATTCTCCTTTAACCAACCACACAGGAAAAAGTGGGTGGGCACAGTTACGTTCTATAGGAAGGATATCCGAGTGAAACTTGAGTAAGAGCATTCCGGGTTGTTTTTTTTTTTTTTTTTTTTTTTTTTTTTTTAAACTCAGGTTCTGTAGAAACCTCTGGCATATTTTCAAGGTGATTATGTACCTGAAAAATGTCTACTTGAACAATATCTGATATTGAAAGTAAAAATATTTGTTTGCTCATCAGGAAGTTCAAACTGTCTTCTCAGTGGATTTCCCCGGTTCCTTGTCTTTTTAAAAGGCGTATTTTGCTCACTAATTCTATAGGTGCGCTTATGGCGTCTCTGAAGGCATAAAGGTCCCTCCTAACCACTAGGAATGTTTCCCAACAGGCTTGTCTGAACAGAAGATGCCAAAACAGTTAAGCCGTGTGCGTTATTGCTTTGCACTCGATAAACCTTTCATTTTTGTGGCTGTGGCTGCTTCTCCTCAGTATTAGCTGTTAAAGGGTTTTGGTTTGAAAGTCCTCCTGTTATGGCAGATTTATAGTATGTGTAGGGGGGGGGGGGGTAGGGTTGTTCTTGTATCTTACACAAGACATCACCTCCGGTGCTCCAGCTTTTGTAACCTGCTTCTGAATCTAATGACTTCTGCTGTTAGTATAATACTTAAGTTTTTTGGGAATGTTCAAGAGCAGTTTGTTCCTGAAGCTTACGGTTCAGTGGGCTTTGGCTGTGTGCTCCTCGTCTCTTGGCCAGCTTCAATGGGGATCGACTTGGGAAAGAAGAAAGGATGCCTTTGACCTGCGCACCCGAAGCAAAACAGAATGACTTGGTGGTATTTTTATCCACTCTGATTATGCCTGTAAGATATGCAAAGCCTGGCTGATTTCCCTTGCCAGTTCTTTTATAGCGATTCTTAATTATCCTTTCGAATTTGTGCAGCAGTTTCCCTTTGATGTAGCCGGCTTTTCTTTTCTTGCCATCCGAATGGCTGGACTCGTAGATGGCAATGGGAGGAGGCACAAAACAGGCCTGGACTATGTTCCTAATGCACATTGGCCTTTTTATGATCTTTCTCCTGTCACGATTGGGAGCAATATGTTAGTGTTTTAACTGAAGATTCCTTTGGTGTAGCCTCATGCCTGGGACCAAGGATGTTACCCAGAGCTTCTGACCCATTTTTTGGTAGCCTTTCGAGCTAGCTGCTGCTGTGTTGTTGAGATATAGGCTATATTATCATGATAGATATGCTAGCGGTTATATAAACGTGATTAGAGATTGTTGTATTTACTACTGTTTGTTTGAATAAAAATACTTTTATTTTCTTCAAGACTCAACATTAAGAATTGAAATAAAGCTGTCAACTGGTGGACTTTGTGAAAACTACAGATCGTACTTTCAAATTTTTCTCAATTTTCTTTAGTCACAAAAAAATGCATTTACTGCCTAGACAGACAACTTTTATTAAGACCCCATCTGGCCAGTGATTAAATCAACACTTTTATAATACAGACAGCAGCACCTTAGGCTGTTGTCATTTTAAGACCTCAAGCCCTATTTTGGCGATCTAAGCACATGGTCGGCACACCTGGCGCATGGTCTAAAACCTATTCTCTTAATTGGTAATGGGTGTGTTTTGGGCATAACGTGCAAGAAACCAATCCGAGTCTTATCTCTCATTCCTTTTAAGAGCCAGTTGTGTTTGGGCAATGACGGATTTACTGTTTACACGGCAAGTGCAAAAGACTGAACATGTCTCAGGCCGGTAACATGTCTCATGTCTCACACTGGATGTGTGGCGTCTCTGCTGCATGCCAGAAGCGTGGTGGATGCTTCGCGTTTTCCGTGTCTTTACACACCAGAAGCATGCCTGACGTGCTGCTGCTGCTGCTGTAGGTGAACGTAGAGGGAGGCCGCCAAAAAACCAGGCTCTTGTCTTCATGACAACAATATCAACTTTTTTTTTTTAAGGACACCGTTAACAGTATTGAGGGCAAAATAGAGTATGTTTGACAGGTGAAATATTTGAAAATCTATAATAATTTATTTTATTTTTTAAATTACATTTATATCTGAATTTATGCCAACCTATAGACTTTCAAATATCAAAATGTCATGAATTAATATGTATTTGTGTACAAAATGACATATAAACATATTTTCCTCGTATATTTTGCCTTGAAACGCTTCCGACACGCTTGCGTGTCCCGTGAAAAATAGGCGTCGGTTCTATTTCTAGCATGCACGCGTTTTCCGCGCGGCTCGAGCCGCGCCTGAGACGCACATCTCACGCAGGCAGTCTGCATGCTCTAACCTGTTAACATGGGAGCAGAATTAAAAACGGACACGCCACGCAGTTGAGACGCTTGCGCCACGCATCCAGAGGAAACTGAGATGCTCATGTGCAAGCAAATAGGTAGCCTAATCCTGATACATGCAATGACTATCCATTATGACTTGTAGGAAATTTTTATATTTATGTAGCCTACTTACACAACAATAATCTTTTATATCGTAACCCTTTAATTTCTAATATTTGGCATTTTTGTGTGCTGCTGTACACCCCTGAGTGTGTAATAAGCAGAGTGTACGAGCGTTGTGGACCCACCTTTAGGCGCATATTACTAATGCACTCTTTAACAAAAAATTCCGCGCCATTGACTTTAGACCAGGTTTTAGTTGGTCCGGTCTATTTCATTTGCCTCAAAATAGCAATGCGCCTGAACACGCCTCATTTCGGGTGCAAATGCATTTGCTATTTAAACAACGTGGCTCAGAACGTGAAAATGGCAAAAACAAAAAAACACTTGTGTCGTGCCTTGCACCGCATTGTGCAAGGCATATGATAGGGCCCCTCACACATGTGTATTAGAATATATGGACACAATTTTTCTGGATACTTTTCTTACTTTTTCTATCAAAGTGCTGCTGAGATAAACCACACTGCATAGCATACGCTGTATTCTCATGGAAGTTTTTAAAAACAGTTCCCCTCAAAGTTTGCCAGACTGTGCATGTTAAGCAAGTTTTGGCAGTACTGGACTAAGGTTTATTTTGCAGAATAGGATAAAAGCTGCTTATCTTGAAGCAGGCCTTCTGCAGTGTTCGTTTGCCAATGCTGATATTGCAGTTTTTAAGTCTTAACGGCTTGCTCAGTGAACCGGTAAAAGAAGTTTTCCCGGTTAGCCCTGAGCTTTTATTTTTACTGTTGTTTAGGGATTTTGGGTAGTGTATGTTTGTGTGTGTACAGTATGTAAAGTTTTATTGTGCCTGTGATTGTCTGGATCTGATTGCTAATATTTGGGAACCAAAAAGGACTATAAAACTTTAAAGAAGGCTAATTGAGATTATCCTAAGGAAGATTAATTAGGCTGAGACGGTGTTTACCTAATTTCATCATCAGATTTGGTCTGGTATGAAATACGAATGCGTGTAAAATTGCAGTTTTAGATCAAACAAAAATGCTGATCCACAAGTTAAGAGATACAATAAGTAACTTATTATTAGACATGAAGATCTGTCATGCAGTGAACCAAGGCAACTCGATTACTTCAACTGGAACAGCTCTGTTGATGCCAAAAAAATTAGCCTTTGACATGCACGTTGACCGTTGCCAAATCTCTTATATCACTGTTGACGCTGCCGCATTATCTCACTGAGAAATTGCTAACCTTTAACAGACAATCTTTTCACCAATCCACCATATGGATAGGCCCTTGGTCTGGTACTCATGTAACCCCTAGTATTAGGAAGTAGTTTAGTTGAATGATTTTATTGTTTTTAATGATCAAGAGTTAAAATCCCCCTCAACTCTCCCCTCGGGACATGAGCCTGAGTGCGAAATACGTGATTGCATCTCGCTGGAGCGCTGCCAGGACACTTGCCCCCTTGGGTCCACAAGATCAACGGAGTTTACATTCTCTGGCAACCTGTCAAACTTGAGTTTAAGCTTGGTTCACATAGCAGTGGTGCAATGCCTTTCTGACAAGTCTTCTTCATGTACATGTGAACAAGGACATAACAGGAATTAGAATGTTTTAATTTTGGGTGAATTATCCATTTAACATTAATAAAACAACTGAAATAGGAGGGCTAAGAGAGAAAATTGTAAAGAGGAAGATAAGATGAACAGCCTTTCCTTTACGAGATTATTGGGAATTTAGCTTTTTTCCATTTCTTCTCAAATGCAGCTTTTATAATGTGTTGTGTTGTTCAACATGTTACTTGCAAATTTAGTGCCTGCAGTAGTACTTTTATGCTCTTAATGATGGATCACTCTTTCTCCCACATCATTTTTGGCTGTGCATCAATTTGATCTAATGATGTCTCTGAACAACACACCCATAAACATCTAAGGTGTTTGAAGACCAGTCATGGCTATAGGCTGTTTTTGTCATTTAAAGAGATGATGTCTATTGAGTTTTTAAAGTGCTTTAGTTTCAGTGTAAAGATCACACAAAGGATTGGGTCAAAGTGTGCACTAGATGCTTTACAAAAACTTGCACTCTAGAGCCAAAGTAAACTGGCCATATGTTCGCCTGCTTTTTTTCTGCTTTATGAATCTCTGTGAAATTAGTCAGATGCAGTGTCTTATTACAGAATGTTCTGGTTTTTCAAAACATTTATCCCACTGAGATCCAAACAAACTCATGCCAACATATACATTAGCATTCAATAGTTTGGGTTCAGTCATTACTGACAGTATAGATATGTATAATGTAACTCAAGATTCATATCAGATCAATAGATTATGTTGTTTTGAAATGCTGTTTATCAAAGAATCCTGAAATATTTCCCTCGATTAAGCAGCACACTGATAATGAGAAATATTTTCTGAACACCAAAATGGCATTGGAAGGATCATGTCACATTGTAAACTGGAGTAATAACTGCTTTAAATCCAGTTTTGTCATCACAGGAAGCAATGACATTTTAAAACACATTAAAATATAAAACCGTTTTCTAAAAAATTTTTTTCCACACTACTTTTTTTTTTTTAATACAGTCTTTCTTAGCACAAGACACTTCTTTCAAAGAAATAAAGGTAACATTAAGGTATCCTTGTTACATGTAGTTACTATTATAATAATACATTATGCATAATTTCATGCAAGTAACCCTAACCATATACTAAGTACATCTAGGTAATGTGATATGCAAAATTAATGTTCCTTGATTTGAAGAATAATGCACTAGTTAACAGATACCTTCAGTAAGTAAATGGAAGTTTTGTTTTTTGTTTTCATTTTGATGTTACATTTGAGTAGTACAGCAGGATGTTTACTTTCATCATGTGTAAAAAGACTAGGGAAGTGTGGTTAGACAGTAAGCAGTTGTTGGTACAGTATGTACCAAAACACATTTTGTTTGTTAATAGGGTTAAAGTGTAGATTTGTACTGTACTGTCTTGAATTTAAAACCCTAATTATTAATAGAGTTCTTCCGATTCCGATACTAGTATCGGAAATATCACCAATACCACAACAAATTCTGGCATCGGCATGGTTAGCAGTATGTCCGCTGTTTAGCAGTATTTCAGACTGGACCAACCATAGTCGGTGCTGAAAATTTTTAAATGTGATACCAGCATCTCTGTAGTATCGGTAGTAAGTTACCGTCTCCCAAGTATATTCGGTACCCGCAGCTGCGTTTAGTCGCTTCCATGTTAGTCTAAGCGCAAGGGCTCCAGACTGTAGCCAAATATATATAATAGTGTCTGTGAATATTAAACTGCAAAATACTATTTCAGTATTACTCCTGCAAATTCTACATCTCTGTGGGTGATGGGCGCAGATGCGCGGGAGCTCGCTGTTTTGCAGTCTCTGCCATGTGTCACTATATGAGGACACGAACGCATAAACCGTCACTTCATGAGAATATACCGTTTAATTTGAGAAAACTATTTGGTTTAACATGAGTAAATTGACAATATAATAAGCTACTGTTGTAGTCTACAGTAGATTAAGCTATGTCTCTATATAGTAATAATAATACGTCTCTATTAATAATAATAATTATGCTTAGACGATTGCTTGTTTTTTACTTTTGTTGTAAAGAGATTGTCTGATTAATATATCATTTTTTTTTTATATTCCTAGACTTATTTGTTGCAGTTTTTTATACAGTTATATTGTAAAACTAAAATACCTTTTTTAGTTTGCGGTGTTAGATTTTTGGCTGCATTTGAAGTTCTTTTTCGCTTAAGAAAATAAATAATATTTCTGTCAAATTCATGTCAGATAATAAAAATACTGTAATAAATACAGTAGTTCACCATGTATTTGTTCATGTTTTATTAAGGGATAAGTCTGAAGCACACCATAAAATAATTCTAGCAATTTACACAGGGCAAGTAGTATATACAGCTGTATATACTAAGGGTGTCCATGGTTAACCAGTTAACGATTAACTGTTAAAAATTTTGTAACCGAGTGAAACATTTTGCTCGGTTAAGTGACGTCAATGGCGTGCATTGAATTTAGTTGTAATACATTTTTGCACCACCAGAGACCGCCACATCGCTCCCAGACATTTGTAATGTCCACAAGAAGTAGTCATTTTTCTAATATGAAGCGGGCTAATACGAGTGACGGGGCAAAATGCAAGTATTGCAATACAGTGCTTAGATATACTTCAAGTACAACCTCGTTGTTGTAATCTCAACAGCCAACACCCGGGCATCATTAGGCCGGTCAGGACACACTGGATGCGTGAAAGCATCTCAGCTGCGTGGCGTGTCTGTTTTTAATTCGGCTCCCATGTTAACAGGTTATAGCTTGCCGACTGCCTGCGTGAGACGCGCGGCTCAGGCGCGGCTCGACGCGTGCATGCTAGAAATAGAACCGACGCCTTGTTGGAAGCGTTTCCAGGCAAAGTATAATAGGAAAATATGTTTATATGTAATTTTGTACAAAAATACATATTAATTCATTACATTTTGATATTTGAAAGTCTATAGGTTGACATAAATTCAGATATAAATGTAATTTAAATAAATAAATAATTATCGCTTTTCAAATATTGTACGTGTCAAACATAGTCATAGCCTTAGCGAGGCGGCCGCGGTGTCTGCTTGTTACCTTTTGCCTTATACATTTTAGGCTTATTCTCAAATTCAGATTGTGTTAATGGGCAGCATTATTAGGCAGTTTTAATAGGACAATTTGACCGGAGAGATTAAATTTTTTTTTCGGCCAATGTCCGGAAATTACTATGGTTATGGTTACTATGGCACACTATGGTTAACCGAGTATTAACCGCTAAGGGCCTCGGTTAACAGTTAATGAAAAACTTGAGAACGTGCAGCCCTAGTATATACAGATAATCACTCAGGTATCAGATCAGTACTCCGAATCAGCCGATACCCTGAGCCCAGGTATCGGAATCGGTATCGAGAAGAGAAAAAGGGTATCGGAACATCTCTAATTATTACTAGAGTTTCATGCATTAGTTTTTTTCCTCTCTAATGCCAAGCTTGGGCTACAAGAGTTTTAAAATCCTAACTGATTATGAAATCTGTTTGCAACACACGCATAAGAAAAATCTTAGCAAATTTTCTTT
Organism: Carassius auratus; assembly: GCF_003368295.1. NCBI lineage: Eukaryota > Metazoa > Chordata > Actinopteri > Cypriniformes > Cyprinidae > Carassius > Carassius auratus. Next base: position 23,315,914 of record NC_039250.1, read on the forward strand.
CCTCAAATCTTAAAAAATAAAATAATAATTTTACATTTAAATCTTAAACATGCAGATTAGGGAAATTAGCACCCGTCACCAGCCAAATGCATGTGATTTTGTGTTGTGAAAAAAATAAATAAATAAAATTACACTTATACTGGTGAATCCTTTCCTTTGGAATTAAATACAACATTATTAATGCGTACAAAAACTGTTTAGAATATCACAAAAATGTTTCTGTGCATTAAAAAAGTTCAGTGCAGTGTATCATCCAATTGGGCTACGGAGCTGAGAGAATGAGCTACTTCAGAGTCGGCTGTTTAAAAACCTAGTAAACTGCCTAGATAAGCAGCATTTTTGATCATCACTGAAAGAGAAAATGTCAGTATTATATTGAGATTTAAGATTAAAGACTAGGGGTGTCAACAATAATCGATTCGGCAATGCATCGCGATGCGGGGCATGAACGATTCAGCATCGATGCGGCAAAGTGCCATAATCGATTATGTCACTGTTTATTTTCTGGCGGACAAAAAAGTTGTGAAGTTTAAATACTTCCGGTTCCGGGAGAATAACAACAACAACAAGCAAGATGGCTGAGGCGGAGGGAGATGACCGTGATAGACGGATTATAAAAAACGCGCCCAAAGCTTGGAAAGCGGACATCTGGGCACATTTAGGATTTTATGAAGTGAATGGGACACTAGACACGTCTTACGCGGTGTGTAAAATCTGCCACACTAAAATTAAGCACGTTGGCAATACAACTAACTTCACGAACCATGTTGATCATTGGTATCCTGATCAACATTGCCACACAACTTCCAGAGAGCAAAGAGGATCACACGATCCGTGGCATGTTTTATAGCGAAGGATCTACGACCCTATTCTGTGGTAGAAAATGTGGGGTTTTGCCACATGCTTGAAACAATTGAGCCCCGGTATAAGCTACCGATTGTATGCAGCTGATGTGATGGTAGGATCAGGGGGCAGGCATATAATTGTCATTGTCATTGTCATATAGCTGCTAAGCTGCTGTTTTGTTGAGAATAGTTTGCACTTTACTTAACTACTTGAAAAAAGTTTCACAGTAATAAGTGGTTACTGTGTGTTGTTGCACTGAATATTTTTATTCCTGGGTGGTTGTTGTTAAAATAGTGCTACTTATTATTTTGATATTTGCACAGGACTTCAGGAAGTGCCCTTTCTTAGAGCTGCTATTTTACTATGTGTAAAAAAAAAAAAAAAAAAAGCACTGAAAGCAGTGATTTTGATTGTTTTCATTTTCAGGTATGAAAATGCCATATCCAATACCCTGTACCATTTAATTTGATTTAATTACATTTGATTTAATTACATTTTATTTTATTTTATTACATTTAATTTAATTTAATAACTTTTATGTCAAAGATACAGGAGACACATAGCAGTCAATAAAATCTGTTGTTTAATATATGCTTCTATTGCCTCATGACTGATGAAAAATTTGCCTTGTGTGCAGTAGAATTTTGATGCATCGCAATGCATCGTAGAATCGAATTGAATCGAATCGTTACCTGGTGAATCGTAATCGAATCGAATCGTGAGGGCAGTGCCAATGCACACCCCTATTAAAGACTGCTCAAGTATTGTAGATCTTGTAGTATAAATTTTCACACATTGTCGGTTAAAAACAATAAAGTGGCTGATAAAAACATTGAGTGGCTGGTAGATTTTGAAATCCACCAACCACAGTGGCCGGTGGACAAAGTTAATTTCCATCCCTGATGCGCACACTGCAAGATTTGACAATCGTGGCACATCACACAATCAGTTTAAGTCACGCATTGACATTTCAGCAACTAATGTTAGTGGGTTTCTGCATTCACCCGGTATGCTCAAAACCCCAGCGCTTCCCTTTGCTCTTGCAGTTGTGGTACCTTTTGACACATTATACATACAGTTGTGTTATTGCAAAACTTCCACAAGCATTTTCCTCCATCTCCACTATTCAACAGCTTTTGTGTAATTACTGACATATTCATAGCCGTAATCACACTGATTTAAAGACCTAAATAGCAGACATGTTTTATATGATCGGGATGGCCCCGATTTGTAAACGTCTCACATTACAAGATAATACACGCTAACATGGGGAACCGACCGATGTGCTAAAAAAAAAATTATCTCCAATGCCTGGAAGGGGGAAAATCTGGGATTAATTTTTGGAGCCCGACTTAAAGAGTGTAGAATTCTGTAGATATCAATGAATGTGAAAAAAAAAAAAAACACAATTTCCATCTGTGCTTACATATACTCTACCTTACATTTAGAGTACCTTTAATTCCTATAAATGTGTTTCCTCACACATTTTTCTTTTTTCTTTTCTAAGGTTCCCTACAAACCAGGAGAGACGTTAGTGAGTCATGGAGGACTGTGGTAGCCTCATAGAGTTCGATGTACCTGAGTTCAGCAATACCGTCCTGAACCAGCTCAATGAGCTCCGTCTCCAGGGCAAGCTGTGCGACATCATTGTGCACATTCAGGGCCAGCCATTCCGAGCCCACAAGGCCGTCTTGGCCGCCAGTTCACCGTACTTCCGCGATCATTCATCGCTAGGCACGATGAGTGGCCTCTCCATCTCCGTAATCAAGAGCCCTGAGGTGTTTGAGCAGCTGCTCGCCTTTTGCTACACTGGCCGAATGTCATTGCGTCTACGTGATGTCATCAGCTTCCTCACGGCTGCCAGCTTCCTCCAAATGCAGGCTGTGATTGACAAATGCACACAGATTCTTGAGGGTATTCACTCTAAGATCAGCGTCCCTGTGCCTACTGGGATCGATCCAGATAATGATTGCACCACCTCAAGGGCTGTCCGCAACGGAGTGAAAGACGGAGGCATCTTTGTAAACCCCACCCAGATTTCGCCACCCTACTATTCTCGGCAGAATCATTGCGGGGAGGGCCGAAGCTCAGGTAAGGGAGTGGCAGAAGAGGGTCAGTCAGACCGAGGGAGTAGCGACAGCATATCCGAGCAGGAGGTGTCCATGGAGGTTGAGTCTGAACAAGTAGACCTCATCGGCAAGGATGGACAGGTAACAGATGTCCATATCAAGCTGGAGAAAACGGACCGGCCCTATTCCGATAGCTCATCGGCCGGTGATGACGGCTACCACACAGAGCTGGTGGACGGAGAACAGGTGTTGGCTGTCAGCGTGGGATCGTACGGGCCTGTGCTTTCCTCTGCCGCATATACTTACTCAGCACTACCTTCCTCCTGTTTCGTCAGCCTGAGTTCCTCTAGCCCATCTCGCTCCTTGCTCAGCAGCGTCCGGGGTGGTCGTGCCCGACCGAAACGTCCCGTGCCTCTTCAAGCTGATCTGCTTACTCAGCTCAAGCCTGGTGCCACCGAAGGAGATCCACCTGCAACGGCAACTACCTTCGAGAATGACGTTAGAGAGCGGAGTTTCCGCGGACAGTGGTACCCCTACAACGAGCGCCTCATCTGCATCTACTGCGGCAAGTCCTTTAACCAAAAGGGTAGCCTGGACCGTCACATGCGTCTGCACATGGGCATTACACCCTTCGTCTGCAAGTTCTGCGGCAAGAAGTACACCCGCAAAGATCAGCTGGAGTACCACATCCGTGGCCACACGGACAACAAACCCTTCCACTGCCAGATCTGCGGCAAATGCTTTCCCTTCCAAGGCACACTCAATCAGCATTTGCGCAAGAAGCACATGACCTCTGGCACGGACGTCAACAATCACACTGACTTGCTGGGAGAGGCACCAGATGGCCAGAGAGCGGAGCAAGAGGATGCCTCCGAAGGCGAAGCAGCCTGCGTAGCAGCTTATCCCGATGATTTGTCAACGAAAACCCCCAGCGAAGAGAGTGGCAAGTGTAGTCCGGAAGAAACCCCTCAATCCAAACCCCTGCGTGGACACAGAGAATAAAGTTTTCCATTTATTTGGTTGTTGGTCCTCCTTATCTAATAAGGAAGCATTAAGGGTTACTCGTTTCATGATTAAGCCCAGCTGTTTTTAAAGAACGACAAGAAATAACCTGCCTTGCGCATTTTCTACTCATCCATTTTTGTGGAAGTTCTACACAGGACAAAGATCGAGAGAAAGTTTTTAAGGAGCTTTTCAAAGGGAAGGAGTCCTATAATCGGGGAGGAGGTCTCTGTAATCAAGGCCTCCTAAAAGTTTTATCACATTTTTTATATATATCTATATATATATATATTTCCATGTTTTTCAACATATTTACAGAGTAATATAGGCATGTTGCAATAATGAATAATGTGAAAGCTCAGATGAGATGCTTGTCATATCACGCTTTTACCTGACCTGTTTTTGCACATGTGGCCTGTAGTGGGTCACTCACTCACAAGGAATGGTTTATCTGCCAGTGCAAGGCTCTTTTTGTGATCCATCCGTTCAATACCTCATTATACAACCTCAACATAAACTCATAATGGACAGTATTTGTAGCTTGTCGTCAACTCCAGCCAGGTTTTACCTCATAGCAAAGAACCTGAATGGAGGGGAAGAAACTTTTCTCAGTAAAGTCACATTTGTTTTGTTTTGTTTTCATAGGGTTTGAATTAATGTCGCGGTGAAACCCCTGAACAAAACATCTCCACTCTACCCAAGCTTGAAACTTCAGTGAAATATTCCTTAGTGATTGTATGAATTCTGGATTAATCTTGCTCATTTTTCCTTAGCAGCCATGTTGTCCGCATCTATGAGAATATTGTACAAGACTCTAGTACAAGGTGTACCTGTGGTGTTTTCCTAGGATCCAGGAATGATTATTATTAGTTTTTAAATGCCATATTTTTCCTAAAATCACAGTCTGTCACTCAACCTTTTCTGTAATATTATCCATTTGGTTTCAGGTATAATATCAACAGTATAATCACAGATTCGTGCTAGAGTAGCAGCACAGTCAAAAATTCTATTCAGTTAAGAAATGTTGTCACATTTTTTACTTTTGCTTTCATGCCAACTTTCTTTCTCTGTTTTTTCAAACACCAGTGAGGAGGGTGTGCCTTTAAAAATGAAAGTTTAAATTATATATTAATATATTTGTAGATGCGTTTCTAAAAGTAGTGCGGGAGTCATGCAAGTTATGAAAATTGCCTTAGGGCCATACCGCCATAGGAAGAAGGGGGAAATAAACGTCTTGGTGAAATATTTATAGCATTAATGTACACGCTCGATCAGTGGTTAAAATTTCAAACAGCTCTTCTTGTATTCAGCTGGCTCGAAAGAACTCCTTGGTGCTGAATAGACAGCTTTGAGAAGAAGCTCTCTTTGGCTTGTCACACTTGTGCATCTGTCAATGTATAGACCAAAACGTATGATGTTTCAGTGCAGAAATGTATAATTGAAGAAGATTCACTTACTGCCGGTATGCTTTTGTTAACGTTAAATTGTATGGAGGTGTATTGTTTATTCAGGAGGTATAGTGTAGGGTTTCAAACTACAATAGAGCAGTAATAAGATAAACCTGTAGTGTCAGTACCACTGTTGTGGGCACTTTTATACGTTTAGTATTGTGAAGAGAGAGCCCTGGATGCCTGTTATCTCCACAATATCTCTTCTCATCCATTTTCATTGTTATGTAACTGGTGCAAAACGTCATACCTCATTTTTTTTTTTTTCTTGACCTGTGATTGAATAAGGCTCCTTGTTGTCTCACATGCCAATTTTAGATACATTTTATTTCTTATCACTTATTTGATTCATTCTAAGGAGTGATAGAAGCGGCTACATAAGATGCAAAACAAGTAAAATGGCGTATTGTGGACTCTATTTTATAGTCGAGCATCTGCTTCCCTGACTGTGCAGTAAATTTGATTTATAGTTCTCGATGCTCAGACAGATTAAAACATGCCTCGCTTTTACAAGATTCAAGTGCTTTCAAGTTTGCCCGAAATACCATTTGGATATTTACTTTACCACGCCCTCCATAAGTTAACTTTAACAACCATTAGCCAAGGATAGTTAGCGTAAGCAGTGTTCCCTTTTGTCTAGAAACTCCGGTATTATCCTTCCAAGACAACTCCTTAATTCTGTGAACCGCATCCAGTATCACGCCTTGGACAAAACTCGTTTCTGAAAGTACGACAAGTTAAAATACGCAGTGACTTACATTATGGTGCTGTTCTGTTTTCGTTTTCAGTTTGTGTACTTTTCTTTTGTGGTGTTTACTCGTATACCATTTTTATTTTATAAAATAGTAATAGTCTCAGTTAAAGTATTCTGAGATTTCAAATCGAGCTTCAGGACTTCTGCCCTTCCTCTCTCTCTTTAAAATCAGTTTCACTCAAAGTGCAAATTTTTGAATGCTGAATTATTTGTGCCATTGAAATCTCTTCATGTGCTTGTATTACTGGCAGATGAATGAGAATTAACCTTATACTTTTATTTTATTTGTATTTTTTTAGCTTTGAATCAGTTCGTGGCAGTTTTAAACAATGAGCCAATGTGATAACTACAGTTATCAAGAGCCAAAACTCTGAACGCAGAACACCTTGTACTACTGACAGCATGTTTGGTGTCGTTCTGTGCTATGAGATGCCATTTATGCCATTTGAAACATTGTAAGCCTGACTGCTTTGTTCGCTGAACATGTTTAGATTTTCTCTGTTGCTTTTTATCGTAATGTTCCCGTTCATCTTAGATAATGTGAACGTAACTTTGGCCACTAACCAAAGAGCAAACCAAAAATTGTAAAGGGTTTGTGTGGTATGTTGCACAGCGGACAAAGAAAGACCAAAACCAAGCCCTGGAACAAATGAATCCGTAGATCTTCTCAGTCTCATTTCCCAGCCTCATGCTGGCTCTAACACCTGTCGGGATTTTATAGCATTGGCTGTCATGTGTTTCACACATTGGTGTTAGGTAGGTTTTGTTGAGATGATGTTTTACGATGAAAGCTGTATGTTTTAGTATTTGATGAAGAGATTTTGGATGTTGTACTGTGGTCTTTAAAGAATGATAATACAAAGTTTTTTTGTTTTTTTTTGGGTCAAGGACGTTGATTGAATGTGAAACATAGGCTTCATTACGGTTTGATGTCAGCAAGATTTAGTATTTTTTTTTTTTAAGAAATTTATAGTTTTATTCAGAAATAATGCATTCAATTTATCAAAAAGATAATAAACTAAAGACATTTATAATGTTATAAAAGATTAGTATTTCAAATAAATGTTGTTCTTTTAAACTGTCTGTTCATCAAAGAAAAATATGGTTTCCCTAAAAATACTGAGCAGCAAAACATTAATGGTTTCAACATTTAATTAGAAGAAATTATTAATTAAATGAAAAAAAAAATCATATAAGAATGATTTTTGAAGGGTCATATGGCACTGAAGACTGGAGTAAAGGCTGCGAATAATTCAGCCTTGCCAACACAGAAATAGATGTACATTTTTAAATATGATAAGAAAATATTTACTTCTAATTATAATAATATTTCACAATATTAGTGTTTTGCTGTGAGCCTTTTAAAAATCTTACTGACCTCAAACCTTTGAAATGAAGTGTATGTGAATCACTTCAATATGAGAATTTCTTTTTTTTTTTTTTGCCATGCAAGATTATGGGAATGAGATGAGGGTTTCTTTCAAAGAAGGCAGACATGTTTGTTATTTTTGGTGGTATCAATGTATCAGCCTGATCTTTTTAAAAAATACTGAACTAAAGGTATATGCAAAAGCAATATGCCTGTTAGATCGTAATTGAGACATGCAGTAAGGGTTCTGTCTGTATAGTTGTATATGTTTTATTCTGTATCATTCTTTTTGTTTCTATGGGAAAACATCCTATTTGTAGGGGATCGATATGCATTGAAGCGACAGAGATTTTCACGTCAGAATCATCATGCAGTTTCCACACAAAGTGAATATGCTGAGATAGTAAAATGGGACAATCAAGCAGCTTCACGATACAGAAGCTTCCTCTTAAAAAAAAAAAAAAAAAAGTTAGTTGATTTATGCTTGGCTATAATCTCATCAGAAAGATGATGCTTTCAGGTTAGCAGATCGCTGTGTTATGTATATTGTTTGGTCCGGGGGGAAATATGCATGCCGGCCCACTTATTGTTCAAGTAGAATTGCATGGTGCCCTCCGCGTTGAAATACGAAACTACAGATTACTTTTTGTTTTTGTCTTAACACTTGAAAGTGATTTTCATTTATAGCTATATCTCTTATGTGATATTTCACCTGGCATGCACTTAATGATTTACTTTTTTAATAATAAATAATGTATTCCATAAGGGATTAATTGACCATGTAATGCTCCCAACTTATGGGACTCATAAAGCCTCAAATGTTATTGCTTGGGATGTGTTTCCCCTTTAATGGTGCTTTACGACTGGTCAGGTTTCTTTTTGGGTTTTATAATGTATAAGCAAAAAGATGTTAAATCGGTGATATGGGGTTAACATACATTTGTAAATGATTAAATGAACTGTACTAATAGAGTCATACTCCGCCATTTGACCTAGATACTCATGGTCCATACTCACTTGCTTTGTTCACATAAAACCAGTTCAGTTTGTGCCATGCACAATAATCAAAAAAGATGGTTTACAGGGAAGGCTGTTGGACTACTTTTTGATTTTGCAGCTCGTCCTTTTTAACTGTTGACTTACTTCAGGTAGTTTATGAACACTGAGCTAAACCTAGAGATATTGAAGAAAAGAAAATCTTGAAGTCTTCCACCGGTTCTCCACTTCCAACATGTCTCCACTGTGTAATATGCAAAAGCAATAACCTTTTTAAGAGCCTTTTCTTTTCTTTTTTTTTTACGTTGGAGTCTGTCTGCCTCTCAGATTGCAGGAGGATTGTGTCTCAAAATGAATGAATTCAGGATGTCAGGGAGCTGAGGTCATTTATGGCAAGGAGAGGATTTTTTTTCTCATGTTTTAAGAAATACTTTTATGTGAAAACTTGGACAGGTTGGACAAATATGCTTCTACAGAGTGGCTTCTTGTTTTTGTGGTCACCACATTCTGTCTGTACTTCATCGACCAGTGCCACTGGTGAAAAGTTGCATCTTTTTTTTATTTTTATCTGTCAAATAAGAAAGTGATCTTTGAGAGATGTAACCTGCCGCTATGGTGTATGCTAAAGATCTTCTTTCTTCATGCTTTGAAAATGCAGATATAACTGGCCAATCAGAATTCTTAAAAGAATAGTTCACCCAAAAATGAAAATATGCTGAAAATGTACTATGGCAATTTCGAAATGTAACATCTTTGAAGAAATTAAGCTTTTTATCACTTAATGAATGGATGCCGTCAGAATCATAGTTCAAACAGCTGATAAAAACATCACGGTCCACAAGTAATCCACATCTTATGGAGTGAAAAGCTGTGTTTTTGTAAGAAACGAAGCCATCATTAAGCCTTTTTAATTGTTGTGTCCATAATTCATAAGTCTTCCTCCAGTGAAAAAATACATCATCTGTTGTCCTCCTCTTACATCAAAATCCACCAACATATTTGTTTTGGCTAATTAGTTTTGGCTTCTAAATGTGAATTTGATTAGTGCATATTTCTCCCCTGATTCAGACAAGATTACTTTTTCTCTGGAGAAAGCAGTGCTATTGATCGAGGACTTCTGTTTTAGTTGGAAGCTATGGTTTGAAGTTAAAAACATGCAGATTCACTTCAGAAGACATTAATTGATGGACTGGAGGATTACTTGTTGGAAACTTTGTTTGAACTCTCATTCTGATGGCATCCATTCACTTGGTGGGCAAATGGGGTAATGCTACATTTCTATAAATGTGTTCTGATAAAGTTAACTCCTCTATCTCTCGGATGGCACGAGATTGAGTGCATTTTCATCAGACTTTAATTTCTGGATGAGTATTCCTTTAATGCAAGCTCTGTCAGACTCTTGTTCTCTCATGTATTTTGGACATTGCAAAAAGTAAAAAGTAGAACTCAGGGTTTACTAGTATTCAGAAAATGCCATTTTGGATGCGCAATGATCTTTGTGCGTCCAAAACTAAGCTTGCACTTTTACTTCAGGTGGGGAAACAACTCCTCAGTCATTGGTTCCCGATACAGTCTGCCTCATAGGTGTGGTAAGACGCACCTAAATGTTTCCGTTCTTGCTCTTCCCGAAAGCATGTGAGTTTCACCGCTGAGGAAAGTAGATCTTTAGGTCTTATCGTAATAAGTAGCACTCTGTCCAACCTTCTGTCATCCATATACTACAACCTCACAACCCAACTTTGAACCTCAGAAATCTACTGTTTTATACAACTATGAAGTACATGCAGCTAGCTGATGCTGTAACAATTAACTCAACATTTATGAATTTTATTTTATAGCATGAAATATAAAGTTATATTTATTCAAATTATATATTTTACTCATAATCATTCTGTGCTGCTTTTTATTTTCGTTCTTAAAGCTTGTATATTGCTTTTTTATGATACAAAGAAATGTCAATAGATAAAAAATGCATTTGTTTGTACAATAAAGATGCTGATTTGGCAAAATGTCTCTTTGCTTTACTCATTCACGCATATAAAATATGCATTGAAATGTGTTTGTACATTCATGCGGATGTCCACTAGATGGCGCACATGCACAGCAGATTAATTACTGTCAATTAAAATAGCAGTAATATGTAGACGTGCTGCAACTACAGTTTACATTTTATAAGGGCTTGAGCAGGACCTATGCATATTCATTTTGAATAAACATCCTTATTTGTATTAAATGAATAATAATAATCACTACTGTATACATTTAAAATCTAAATAGTCAAAAAAATGTATCGTGTTGGGTCTGAAATTGGATCTAGATTTGTCAGATGGATTACCAGCTGGTGGGGCAAAAACTGACCTGGTGGACTTTGATCAAGCTGGTAATCGCTGACAAACCTACAATATCATGTCCCATAAACTGATTTAATGTGACTCTTAAAGCAGGGCCATAGACCTAAATCAGTCTGTGTGTCACTTTTTATACAGTAGATGAAAAAATAATCTCTAATGTTTTGCTTTACCTGAAAATAAATATACAGTTCAAGTGAAAAGCAGTGCCCTAACTGCATTCATTATCACATAAAAAAAATAATATTTACATTTAGGAGGGTTGTACAAAAGGATCATTATAGTTAACAAAAACGATAACCATGAAAAAAAAAAAAAAACTGGTTACATATATAAATAACTGACTTGCTGAAATAAATTAGTATATATATAAAAAACGAATAAAAATAGAATAGTATCTGTGAACACTGAATTATAAGCTAATATATTATTTATCTTTTATAAGCTTTTAAAAGAATGATAAGCTTTATTTGTGCTGATATACAAAATATATGTCACTCTCTGCTAAATTATTACAGGCCTAAAATCAGCAAACGAATTAGGCTATGTATACACAATAAATAATAACAGCAAAACGTCTTACAACCAAATCGTTTTTTTTTTTTTAATGAAATTAAATAATGAAAATACCTCACTTTTCAGTTTCAAAAACGAAAAATTATCACTACATTTCTTCAGAGGAGATATTAAAATTAAACAAACATGTTACCCTGCACCCCTTTCCACACACATTTCGCTGCGTAGGCTATACAAAACAGTGAGACGTATGCGCGCGACAGTCTTGACCTAGTTAAAGATTGGTCATTCAATTATGAGGGCGGAACCCGGCGTCCTCCCAGACGCCACGCGATTGGTCAAATCATCTGTCCATTAAACGGTATGGGTACAACACTTCCTGATGTCGATGTCGATGCCCAGCTGTTGGCAGATGACCCGCATCTCCAGCATCCGATAACATCGTCTCTTCACACAGGACTGCCCTCACTGTTTCTCATCATACCTGCTCAAACACGGCCATGTGTGGAGCGGAATAAATAAAAAGGCTTAAATTACCCAGTGGATGAGAGTGAATCCTTTCAAATTTGATTTTTATTTTTTATTTTATGTCCTTAAGGTCGTGCTGCAGTACAGCGACGTAAGCTTCGCGTTGGCCGGCGCGTGCATCTCAACAGCGGGGACGAGGGCAGTGGCATATTTTCATTGACATGTGAGTTGAACTGTATCTGTTTAAGAGCATCAAGCGCAAATGAAAACAGCATCAGCAGGGATGGAGTTGCGTCGCGGGGGGTCGTCTGCCTCTACCCAGCTGGGTACTACACTGTCAATATGATGCGTGGCGCCATTAGCTACATCTAAAACAGCGTGGAGATGCAGGATGCTCTTTGTCAGATGTTATGATACCATTTTGCTGTAAAGATAGAAATCTGTTTTTAATACCTAATGCAAACTGGAGGATGGAATAATAGATTTTATGTGTTGGCTTATACTGTAAGTATTAAGAAATATGCTCTGATAGTTATACCTGCTCTGTCGTATTGTTAAAACAGCCGTTACAAATATGAGATAGAAAATAGAGATAGAGTTTTTATTAACCCCTTTTTTAAAAGGTTAATAAAAGTTGTCATTATACATTCTGGTTCTCAACATTGTTGACTCGAAAGGGCTCCCACTATCCAACACGATATTCGAAGTTCACCTATATAAGATATTTCCTCTGATATTTCTTCTGTAATTATGACAAAGTTGATTGTTTTCAACTTTCTTTTTATATTTCGGAGAATTTATTTTTCTTATTTATTTTTTTGCAGTAAGTTCCCTCCCCTTTACTTATTTTTTTTTACATATTTAACAACATTGGCAATTTTATGTTCTCATCATATAGTGGTGTGACTGTGTTGTTTTGTTGTGTGTTGCGTCTGCTGCAAATGCTGATGAGAAAATCTGTTATTGTTTCAGGAGAAACCTGTGTTTTCTGTTAGTTTGAGACCTTAGAGATCCTGGAGATGGAATGGTAGAGTATTAGCAATGACAGGGTCATGGGTTCAGTTCCCAGGGAACAACAGATATTGATAAAACATAACCTGGATGCACTCTAAGTCACTTTAGATAAAAAGTATCTGTCAAATGAAATAAATGTTGTATTGTTGAGATCCATAAAAAAAAGAGATTCTCTGGGTTCTCTGTAGTCAGGGAAAAGAAACATTGCCAATGTTGAACATGTTGGACATTCAGTGTGGCAGATTGTTGCCTGCAGACTGCTCTGCCCTCGTGTGTATAATATAAAAAATATGAACACATTACTGCTCTCTGTTGCCATAGTAACTAAAGCTGTCTCAGCAGCCAGTTCTTCAGCTAAATCTGTATCTTAGATGAAATGGGTAAAATCACCCCTTTGAGTCTTAAGGGAACAAAATTGTTAGAAATAACCTTTTCAGATATTAAAACTGCAATTGTTGTTTCAGCTGTTTTGAGTAGTAATTTTAGTTGTCTTTTTAAAAATGTCTTTTTAGTGACCTAATACAGAATAATGCAGTTGATAATGTTGATAACACTTTACAGTTATCCTATGTTAACTTTAGCTACTGCAATAAAAATGAATACTTCTACACCATTTTTAATTTTGCTTAATATTAGTGTTAAAGTTTAGGTTGCTATGATAATTTAACCATTAATAAAAGTGTATTTATAAACTTCAGTAACATTATATTATATTATATTATATTATATTATATTATATTATATTATATTACCCTTTTCACTTACTGTGATAAGTTTCCACATTTATTAATGTTGTAAATTTAGCATTTATAAAATCATTATTATTATTTATTTGTGTTATATTACCTTGACATTAAATTTCAGTAAACTAATCAGTGCTGTCTGGGTGTTTGAGGGAGTGATGTCACTTTTGACATCTTTCTTGCTTCTAACCACTGTAATCAATCTCTCCATATGTTTTCCTCCTTTGGAAAGTCAAATGCTATCGTAGATTTTTTTTTTCTTTTGCTATTGGAGCAAATGGAAGCACAAATGTTTTTGTGGTAGTGTTTACCAGAAGTTTACCCAACTATGACAACTTCTGCTTCTGAGAACCCTGCAGTTGGAAAAGGAGTCTATATTATATTATATTATAATGTAAAAAGTAGATTATATAGTATTCAGAAATGTTTTGATAAAGAATTATTGTAAAAGGTTACCCTGAAGTTTATATATAAGTTTATGCCAGTTTGAGATATTATTTTTTAAAAGAGAACATTTTCGGTAAGCCCCTCCCCTTGAACACAGATGAGCCAATGGCAGTTGAGCATCAGTTGCACGGGGAGCGATACTCAGACATCTGTAGGTTTCATCGTCATAGAGAAACATTGGAAAATCGGAAGCTTGCATGGGTTTGATGATGTTTATGCTACAAAAATGATAAAATGATGTGTTAACTTGTAACAATGAGGATAGGCAATATAATTTATTCTTTTACATTTCCTTAACCCAAATAAAATAGAGCCAAATGTCCCTAAGCATTCAACCCCAATCCCAATAAAGACAAATTTTATTGTTGTCATACTCTCGTTAATGTCATCTTGTGCTTCAGCAAGGTATATCTCTGGCTAAAACTAACGTTAAAGTTAGTGAGTCCATGCTAAAGTACAAACATAAATAGTGGACTGTTCTCACATCATGTACAGAGTAAGTCAAAAACACATATTTCAGTGCTTCTCCATATAAAACCGATTAAATGTACAATAATTTAATCGTACCCTGTGATACATGAACAGTGTTGATGCTGCATATTTCTCCTGCTTGCATTGTGATCTCTAAACTCTGGCTTCAAGTTACCCGCCATATTTATTTTCAAATATTTTATTTATCCCTCCATGGCATATTTAATTCCCACTTGATGGGAATGGTGGCCTTTCTGTGTCCAAAATGTTTTAAAAACAGGTTTTCCCGCTGACAGCTGTCACTGTAGGAGACTGAGCAGCTCGGTTTGTTTGTCCGAGGGAGCAAGGGTGGGGCTCTGAATTGTTCATCTGAGCTTGCCTTTGGTTTTAGGCCTAGTTCTTTACACAGCTGATCCATATTTTCCAGCTCACTGCTTATGCTCAGCACATCAGTATTCATCATCAAAAATGCAGAAGCAGTTTCAGTGGGAATTCTGTAGTTTCTCTCCACTTCCAGGCAGAGACTACGTCACTGTGCTGGTCCTGGTCCAGCTGTCATGCATCTGGATCCGGGCCAGGTTCAAGAAGTTCTTCATGGTCATACTTTTCATTTCAGTGTGGGTCAGTGGCAGCTGGAGACACTTAGAGATGCAGCATGATGGAGCATGGATCTCTCAATTCTGTGTATGTCAGAGATGTGATGTATCTAAGACCTTCTCAGGACACTCATTAAATGTTGTTAGATTTTCTCCAAAGGTAGCACCTGTTTCCAATTTTTCTTCAGGTGATGAGTTGAATATTTAGCTTTTCTTTTCTTAAGAATGTCCAGCTCCCAACTTGTTGGTGTTGTGTGACTGAGCGTGATTAAGCTCCTGTTCTTCTGCCAGGATCAGGCCCCATTGGCTGTTATGCTGATTCAACCGGGTCTGTGTAGAAGCCAGTTGGAAGCTGTCAGTATTGTAGTAGTACTCTGCGTCTAAGGTTTCCCCCACACAGCGGTCACCCATTTCCTTGAGGCAATGCTCTGTCTGTTCTCCCAGCTCATACTCCTTTACTGCTGTCTTCAGAAACTCATTGCATTTAGAATCATCTGTTTGAATCTAGTTTTTCATTTTCACTAGTGCCAGTCAGAATCTGACATTTTTCATTGTATTTGTCTGACTAGCTTGCAACACGACGGTGTACTGTATGTGAAAAACAGCAATCAATTTCCGTTATCTAGAGGAATAATTACAGAGAAATAAATAGAGCTCCTGAATTACATTTCTTAATCTAATTTTTTTTTTTTTTTTTAACTTATCTTAATTTAAATTACAGTCTAGCATTTGACCAGTAAGTCAGAAAAAGAGACACCACAATTTTACTTTGCTCTAGTTATTTATTTAGTCTTATGCTTATGTGACAATAGAGAGGTAAAAATGATATATTTGGGACATTATCCATAATGGTAATGGGCTTTTTGGTTAGCAGAAGCTTAAAGCTAATCAAATATAATTGGAATAAAACAATTTCAACTCAAAAAGTTAAATGAAGTAAATAATAAAAATAATTATTATTTTCATTTTCAAAATAAATCCCCTTCAGAGTGATGTAATACTCCTCTGTACTTTATGTCAAGGTGCAAATATTAATGTCAGGATTTGTTTTATGAGTATGACTGGTTGATGCACATGTTAAAAAAAAATCTACTGTAGTGTTAAATGCAGTGTTTATTGTATCGATCAAGTTACCTTACCTTACCTTTGTACAACCAAACAACAATCCACAATGTTTTGTAGGTTACAGTTTGGCTGAAGTTTGCTTTTTTTTTTTACTGTATGTTGTAGTTAAAGTGTGTGTGTGTATGGTTACTATAGGGTTGTGATGGTGAGGCAGTCTTCCCATCGGTTAATCGACATGTGACATCACTGGTAATACCAGTATCAGCATGGGGGCAGGGGCCTGCCCTCTTTTAGCTTGTAAAAGCTGCATATGCATTTTACTTTCACTTCCAAATAGTGGCAAACAACGTGTAACCAATTAAATGAGAAACAAATGTTTAAAAAAACTTCCAAAATCACCTTAGATAAACAGAAAAGTCAACAGGCTTTTCAAAATCCAAAATATTGCCAAACAAGTGCTTTTGCATTTTTGTTTCTAAGCTCATCGAAAAATCGTCCACCATTGTCTTGTCTGTCTCACCTCACTCTTCCCGTCAGTCAGCTCTCCTCACTGGAGATATTAAATCTGATCTGGGATGCGACTGTCGTTCAGCACGCTACATTGAGCAGCCGCATTCAATTTTTAATAGTAGTGTCTGTTCTTTTACCAGGCACGTGCACAGGTAGGGCTCAACCTGTGCAGAGCACATGCCCTTTTTGTCCTTATACTCCAAGGTGCCCTTTTTTTTTTTTTATCATTGCTATTGGTCACCCTTTACGTCTGTTTTACAAATATTTAGCAATATGAAAATTCTTAAAACGATAAATAAATATTAAATTAAATAAATATCTTGTTGTTTGAATAAGTACTACTAAACACTATGTCTATATAGGCTCATATTTTATTTATTTAATGTCTGACTGACTCACTGACTGAGACATGTGGGACGTCACCTGAGAGAGAGGGCTAGTATTTGCCATCTAGTCATAGCCAATATATAGCCAACACTTAAATAGGCTGTGCATATAGTATAATTTCATCTTTTATAAAATGCTATTTTGGCCAAATGCATTTTACCACAGGAAAAACTGAGCGCTCCGTCTATATAGCAACAAAAACTAGTTTGTAACCTGTAGATGAAAATGTAATGTGATGCGATGGTTTTCATGACAGAATGTGATGTGATGGTTTTAATGACAGAAAATAAAAATAAAAAATTCACATTTGCACACATTCGCTGGTCAAAAACTATATATTGATAACTTAAGTAATACAACAACATATAATTTTTTTTTCCATCAGAAAATCATAACAGGTGCGCCCCCGCGCTGTTTCGTAATGGAACACAAAGCGACGAGTGATCCTCGTCACCTAGATAACATATTTCTAAGAAATTTCTTCTATGATTTATGATTGCTGATACACTTAATTTATTAACATTTTGGCTAAACATGTTATGGTATACTCTCCGCTTGTCCTCACATGTATAAAATTTAGTAAACATGGTTTTACTACAGTAATGTAGTAGTAACTAAAAAAAATTACAGAAGATCACTGTGAAACCTTTATATTTTATCGTGCAGTATGTAATTCATGATTCATTCCAAGGCTTCATTTATTTGATCCAAAATACAGCAAAAACAGTAATATTGTGTAATATTTTTTACAATTTTAAATAACTGTTTTCTATTTGAATATATTTTAAAATATAATTTATTTTTGTGATCAAAGCTGAATTTTCAGCATCATTACTCCAGTTCAGTACTCTTCAGTGTCACGTGATCCTTCAGAAATGTTTTTCACTGCAACTGTACTTTTCACACTATATTTATTTATTTTTTTAATTGCTGGCTTTTCATTGCTGGCTGGTTTCTTATCATCTGGAGTTGAGTTGGACATAATTACTTAAATATTTCTTTACAAACTTCTTAAAAAAAGTGTATAAAGTTCAATTAAAAAAAGATTTAGGTTTCTGTTTGGTTTTATAAGTTTATTTGTATTATTTTGGTTAAAATGTTTGTGTATGAGTCAAGTATTTTTTTTTTCTCTATAAATGCAATTTAAAAAAAGAGGGAGTACACAAGAGCATTTACAAACACAGGACCCTACAAATAATACTGACAAAAAAACTTTTTTTGCACTTACATAAAGTTTTATTACTTGGTGGTTGGTTCCCCCAAAGAGAGAAATAAGAAAAAGAAGGAGAGGGAGCGACAGCAGGCAGCCAAGGGTAGCAGCTCACTTACTTCATGGATCAGGCCAGTTTGTAGCAGGGAAGAAGAGAAGGAAGGAAGTAGTAATTCAGATGTAGAGAGAGAAGCGATAGATGATGTACAATAATTTGCTGGTGAACAATATACAGGAGCCTCTGCAGGAGAGTTATCAGAAGGAGATGCAAGAGAAGAAAGCCAGTCTGGAACTGCCCCTCAAAAGGTCTGTGCACGGCCCCGTCTTTTACTGAACTAAATGATTTGTATTACTATAAAAAAAATCTAAACAACGGTGGGGTCAGTGCCGCTGTGGGCTGGTGATGCAGCTTAACACCGGTATCACCGTCAGCACCGTCTATCACGGCAAGCCTAATGGTTACAATGCACAATGCACAATGCATTGGAACTTAAAAACACTTAAGAGTTCAGTATCTTAAGAATACTGAAAACATGTATCACTGATCACTGGTTCCAATATATTTGAATACAGTATTGATAAGAAATATTTCATGAGACAAAATCAGCATATTAGAATGATTTCTGAAGGATCATGTGACACTGAAGACGGGAGTAATGATGCTGAAAGGTCACCTTTGTTATCAGTTGCCTTTTAAAATATCTTAATATAGAAAAAAAGCTATTTTAAATTGTAATATTGATTCACAATATTTCAAACAAATGCAGTCTTGGTGAGCATCGAAGTCTTTTATGAAAATAAATGTTTTTTTTAGAAACTTGAAATTTTACCAACCCCAAACTGTTTTTTTTTCTATGTAATGGCATTTGGAATTGAGAAGCAAGCCATATAGACAAGTACAGCCAAATAAAGAAATGCTGTCATGCCTGTGCAGGGCTCCAGACTAACATTTGTGAGCAGTGGCACTAGCACCAGTAGGTTCTACAGATGGTGGCACAAGAAGCAGATTTGGTATCGCTGGGGGGTGATGTGTCTGGGTATTAGAAAAACACACAGTCATAAACATACTATGCTATTGGTTTGCATTTACTAAAAAAATATTACACGTTTATTTCTTGGTAATACACATTTGACTGTAAAGCACTGAGCTTGAGTTGGGAAGTGTACAAAATGTACTTTTATTTAAAACAGTAAAGTGCAAAATCAGTTTTTCTAAGAAAAAATAATATATTGTACGCTCATTACCTGTACTATTATTATTTTAAAGGAAGGATAGTGATATAGATATATTATAGTTATTTGAGCAAGTCAGTTGCAAACTGAACAAGTTTGTTTTTCAAACCAAGGCACTTAGGGACTTTTCTTCCTTCATTCACATGAAAAGTGCATAACTTTGACAAAATTAGATTTCTTGATTTAATATTTTATAATAGAAATATGAATATAGTAAGCCAGTAAGTGCTCCTCTGTTGCCATCTACTGGTTATAGTGGTAATTCGATGTCTTTTTTTAATGTTATTTTAAATAAAAACATTTTTTTTTGCACAAACTGAAATGAATGACGTAACATCATTCGACTATTTCTGCCACAACGGCATGGTGTAGTTATCATTACTAGTTCAGATGTTATTGCATCAGCTCTGTTTATAACAGAACTCCGTGGAGAATTTAAACGCTTCTCAGTAGATCTTACAGCCACTGCAAGTTCAAACACTTCACACTGGATCTCACAGCACTGTGCTGTAACAGTGTCGCAAAATCAACATTTGGTTGCAGTCAGGAGCCCTGCCGTGGATAGCAAACATGAGTGCTAACAGTATTGACTGAATTCTTCACACTCGATTAAACTAGTTAAATACTGCTGCTCTCAGGTAAACAGTGAGTTTATCTTGAAAACAGTATAGAATAATATTTCATCCATGTCAACAATTGTTTAATAAATCATGAAGTATAAAAACCTCTCAAATCTATTTGTCTATACACTATTTGTATTTATAGATGTCATTGTGAAAATGGGGAAACTAACATTGATGATCTGCTGATGATAAACTCTAGTGATAAACACCCTGATGAATGGTTTGTATTTTAATAATAAAATCAGTGTTTATTGAGATAATAATGACCATAATGTCTTTCTTCCTGTTACTGTATCTCTCTTTCTTTTTCAGTATTACTAAAGAACCACTGCTTGGGATGGCCTTCACCAACACTACCATGCAGATATTAGCCATGTGAAAGATCTGGAAAAACAAAATGGGTATGCAAATCCATACATATTGTATTTAAGTTATTGGTTTTGTTAGTTGTTGTGCAAATAAATGTTTGCTAATTGGGCCATATAACGAAATACCATTTTGAAATTTGATGTACTACTATGTGAAGTTTCAAAATACTATTTTTTTCCGGTAAACGTTGCGAAAAAAATAAATTATTATGACTGTTTTTTATTGCTGAAACATTGACTAACATTATACACTGACATCAGGGAAAATAAAATTTGACAAATTAAACAAAGAAATGGCATTAGATTATGTAATATTAAAGCTCATGTTTTTCTTCATTAGCTAGATCCATATACAATATCTAATAGCGCTTAATGGAAACTGCTCTGCATAACATGGTAATCTTTTTCCATCTTGTCTGTTCTCATACAGCTTTTCTTGATATCTTATAGCTGAAACTGCTCTTTCATAACTTGAGCTGAATATGCTGAGGTCATCTCTTCTAGTTTGTTGTTGCTTTACATAATTTTCTCTGAATGAGCACAAAGGGTGGCACAGTGTTATTTTATTATCATTGAGATACTGTTATAGTTTTTATTAATATATTGAATTAGTTTTTAGTTTTATATTTTCATTTGAAAGTTTTAACAATTTTGTGTGTTTTTTCATTTTATTATTATTCTTTTTTATTTTTCTATTTATTTATTTTTAATTTCACTTTTAGTTTTATTTATTTGAGTACAGCAAGTAGAAAATAAAAAGCTGCTTTGGCAAGTAGTAACATTTATTTTATTTAAGCATTTTTTTTTACACCAATAATAACCCTGGGGTGATGAGTCATGCTTGGGGAAATAAAAATAAAATCCTACAAATAATAAGCTACATCTGCAAGTCTCCCTTTTATCTGAACAGGCTATGATGTTAGCTTCTCCTGTTCATACTGCTGGCCCTGTGCTTTTTTGGTAAAATAATACATTTGAGTGCTTTATTTTAATGACATGGTTATTTAACATTGTACAGTAAACAATGTTTGAAAATGTTGGATGGCCATTTACTATCAAACTGAAAATTTGGATCCTAAAGCTCCACTGTTTTTGAAGGGAATAATCTGCAGTTATTCCCTCTGTTACTCGTGCACTTCAGTTCTGGACTGAATTAGGCCATACTGAAATAGTTAATAGAACAGTACATTGTAGAGATGCTCTGCAGGGTCTTTTAATGAAATAGCTATGATGGATATGGCTCATTTCAACAAATAATGGCTGGCTTGCAGAATGTAGGGCAGAAGCAGGAGTCATGTTGGGGGGAGAGGTGCTGCATTTATAGTGAAGACCTCCCTCTGCTGGCAATATTATAAATTACTCCTCTGAATGAGTAAATCCCAAATACAGCAGCACAGCATGTTAAACAATAATGATGATAATAAAAAGACAGTATTTTATTTGAAGTCATCATTTCTATTTAATAGGTTTAATAAAACAAAACAAAACAAAAATCTAAGTTGCCAAATACACCAATTTGGACCTAAATTGTGAACCTGGACCACAAAACCATATTTGTAGCATTAGCCAAAAATATATTGTATGGGTCAAAATTATTTCTTTCTTTCTTTTTTTTTTATTATAAATAATTAGGATATTAAGACAAGATCATATTCCATGAAGATATTTTTTTAACTTCTTATTGTAAATATATCAAAACCTAATTTTTGAGAAGTAATATGCATTGCTAAGAACTTCATTTGGAAAACTTTAAATGCGATTCTCTCAGTATTTAGATTTTTTTACACCCTCAGATTCCAGATTTTCAAATAGTTGTATCTCAGCCAAATGTTGTCCTAACAAACCATACAACAATGGGAATTTTATTTATTCAGCTTTCAGATGATGTCTTGTGGTGTAATGTGTGTTCCAGGGATGGCTGAGAGGTCGTGTGTGGCGGTGAGCAGCTGAGGTCGGCTGTGATCTGGGTCTTCTCTTCTGACTGAGAGCATGTACAGGAGGAATGGACTCCCTGCCAGCGTCAGCATCACCTCCCGCCACACACAGGTACTAAAACACATCCTATATGTTCACTAAAGAGTTCAACTATGAACGTTAAACCTGGCGACCGATTTCATACATAGTTGTGTTATGGATTTAGCTATTTCATTTAATTTTGTGTAAAGAATTGAGATCGTTAAATATGGATAATCAGCTGAACCATCAGCACCAAACATTAAACTGTTTAATGGATTATAAATGATAGATTTATGGCTGCTGATTATTATAGCGTCAGTGGTGTGTGTAATTGCTCAGAAGCTGATTGGAGTCGCCACTGAATGTCAAGTTAGATCACATGATATTGGTTTGCTGAGGGGAATCAGATCCATCAGTGCTGATCAGTTCGATTACACACTGGCAGGAAGCTGCTCCAGTGGCATAGTGTTATGTCATTGACGTACCATGTGAACTCGAACTCACAGATAGTTCAGAAGATGTGATGAAGATTGTATTTTCCAGTTTGAGGTTCAAAAGTCTTAACTAAGTTCATAAAGTATATTTATTCTTATGACTACTGTGTTGCCAGGTTGTAATTATTAATGGAATTATCTTTTTTTCAGCATTGATTCTTTTTATATTTATAAAGCAAACTGAGAGAGTTTTGTAAGAGATGTTGGTCTGCGTTGGGACAGAGGACATACTAAAAGATCTTTCAAAATAGTTGATGTATTTTAAGTCAACACATTACTGTTGTGAAACCTCAGTTTTAAAACACATGGCACCGGAAAATAAGGCCAAAGAAATAAGGAGTTTGAATAATGAGCCTTGCTTAAAGAAACCATTTATGTCCCAAAAGTGGAATGTGCTAATACTTTATAACATTAAAGAACAAGAAAGAGAAAGAGAAAGAAAAATGGTTTCACAGCCTACCCATGAAGCCATCCACTCTTACATTCATGATACAGACACAGCGTACTAAAGCTTGATAATTAAAATCCATTACCATAAAGGTTTGGGGTTGGTAAAAATGTTATTTATTTGGAAAAATAAAAACAACAGTAATGTTATTTGTTTGAAACAGAAATCTTTAGTAACAATACAATTCTTTACTGTCACTTTTGATCAATTTAATGCATCCTTGCTGAATAAAAGTATAAATTTCTATAAAAAAAAAATATTATAATGATAATAATCTTATCTCACTGACTTCATACTTTTCATTGGTTTCATATTCAATAGTAATAGTCTGAAATGAGGGCATGAATAAATCTTCCAGCAATTAAGAGTGCACACAGAGCAGATAAGACATTGAGAAGATAAGACTGAGATTCTGCATCAGTACGGATATTACGCTGGATGGAATCGGGGAACTTCAAAGGGGATCTGTCAGGATAATTTGCTGAGAAGAAACCTTTCTTTTCATCGTGACTGTATCTTTCCTTCTCTGGCCTTTGTTATCTGATGTATTTTTGTCTGGCTTTAATTAAAGTATGTGCTGGATTGGCACATTGCCTGTTAATAAAGTGATTTGGTTGCATTCTGATCCATTTTTACCATCTGTGCTGAATAATCAAATGGAGTGATATAATTCAAATGGACTATGGTAATTAAACTGATTAAGTTTCCACAGGAAGAGTGCAACTGGCCATGGCTCTCCGTCCATATGGATTTTATAGGTGTTTGAAATATCAACCCTGATTTTATGTTGAGTTTTTCGATCTCTTTCCAGCCTAACTGTCTTCCTCATGTGTCTGCAGGACAGCAGTAGTTCAGAGTCCCTGGATGGACGGAGTTTGGACTCTGCCAAGAGCTTTGACGCGGTGGTGTTTGACATGCTCAAAGTGACACCCGAGGAGTTTGCTGTAAGTTTATAAATGCTCCACTGCTCCAGAGTCAAAATGTGACACTGCATTCATGTATATACATATATGTTAATGCAAGTACAAATTGCTTCAGTTGTGTAAATGACCAGTAGTTATGATAAAAGCCCTACACTTTTATACATCCAAAAATATGCAAAAATGCTGCAGGGCTGTGAACTTTTTGAATCGGTGCTCTTTGAATGCAGAATTCTTTTATGTCATCAAAAACTCAACAATCCAAGGCAAATTTTAGTTTGACATATAAAACAAATATTAGAGGGGAAGTTTCGCAGTTAATAGAAGCATGAACTTACATAACACATAAAACTTCTGAATTCTGAATTAAAAATCTAATTTAAAATCCACATATGAGTGATGGTTTGAAGTTTTTAAAATTAGTTGATTATAAGACATTAATATTTTAACTTTAATAATGCCTCATCTGGTAAAAAAAAAAAAAAAAAAAAAAGTAACTTTTTTCTAGTGCCACTCAGTGAGGGTTTGGCATATAAACTGCAGTGATTTAAAACTAGGAAAACATATTTCAGTTTTTTTTTTTTTTTTAAACATATGGATCACTTTTAAATAAAATGCACACAATGGCCTAGTTCTGAAATTTCATCTTTCCATCTTACAAATTTAATATGCCAGCTTAAGGGAAGCATTTAATTACCTATTCATTAGATATGACTCTTTTTATATTTATAGAAAGCCACTATGCTCTACTAAAGATGCATTAAATAACTTCTTCCACTGTAAAATAAATAAATAAATAAATACAAAAATACAAACAAAAAAATTCACCCCACAAGAAATCAATAGCACTTTTATAAAGTCTATTTAAAACTCCCTGAAACAAAAAATCTACTTAAATGAAAATTACTCACTGTGCCTTTAAAGTGCCACATTTAAATATGTTAATCTAATAGTTCACCCAAAAATTGTCATTATTTAATTTTTTTCCATACCTTGAATTTAAAGCAAAGGGTGGCCACAGATGACAATGCTCTCTATCTGCTTTGATTACACTGAAAAGAGAAGCTTGAACATTCTGCTAAACATCTTTTGTGTTCTATGCATGAAAGAACATCATATAGGTTTGGAATGAGATGAGGTTATTAAATGATGAGCTTTTATTTTGCAGAGTCAGATCACTTTGATGGACGCTCCTGTATTCAAAGCGATACAGCCTGAGGTGAGACACATATCCATGGCAACTAAATACACAACCTCTGTTTTTATCAAGCCACACAGAAACCCATGGCTGATCTCATGTGCTCTCTGGTACTACAGATTAATGTGACGTGGCAGTATAGCAGTGCATCAATGACACACACACACCACGGTACCCACAGCATCTAGCTCCACATTCTTCCATTACTTTAACCAGAGCCTCTCCTCTGCTCTGAGTTACAGAGCCCTCAGTACTTTCCTTAATTAATGTTTTATGTGAAGACGACAATGGAAAGGCGCTCATAATAGATATGATAGGTTTGGACAAGGATCAGTGATCAGAGAATTGCCGGGTTTTTCCACTGATAATGAAAACAGGTCTGCCAAGGAATTTATCAGTTTATCGTAGGTTTTGTGTAGACCGCTTTCAGTGTGATAAATGTTCAATGATGTCAACTTTTGGCCATGTTAGCTGTTATCCAGATCATGCGCAAGTGTTTAGTTTCGACGTTATCTTGCCATGATCAAAAGATGGTCGTCTGGCAGGTTCAGGATCCTATAAAAATTAAAGAAAGTGTGACTATCAATATAAAATGGAGCAAATAATAAATATGATTTTTTTAAACCACCCAGATGAACTGATTTCATCACAAGACACATTAATCAAATGAAAAGAATACATAACATGAAAAATTTGGAAAATATGACAGTTTTTTCTCACATTTTAGGGTTAATATGAGTGTGGTGAGAAAACCATTTTGGTGTCCCCATTTTATCATGAAGAAATATAAACCAGGCTTCTTCCAGGTCTCTCCAGACATTCTACCCAGTGATGGTGTAATGCTTGAGCAGAAAATTGTTTGGCAGTCTGTTTGGCAATTACTCCTAAACAAGCTACTTTTCTTAACGCTTCACGTCTGGAATCGTTTGATTCCATTCATGGTGACCTTGGTGTGAATCTCTGGCTTTTTTCAAAGAGATGAGCAAATCAATCTTAACATTTAGTAAGAGTCAGGATTGTTTGAACTTTATCCAGAGTATATGTGAGCATAAGTGAAGTGAGTGCCATTATGATGATGTCCAATGACCTACATCTTTGTGGTCCTTCGTTAACATGAGATCACTGGCTCTGTGAGCTGTGTGCACTAATGAGTCAGTGTGGATTTGAAGTCATCATTTCTCAGTGACAGCCACAGACATTCTAGATTGCATTTGTTTAAAAAGGCCGTGGGCTTATTTTTATGTATTGATTTTCCACGTGGCAGCATTAATAGTTAGTATTATGAGAGTTTCAAGCATTGCTGTGTGATTGATTCTGGTGAACCTAGCTTTCCATGAATAAAGGCCTGAGAAATCAGTGAAAGAAGGTGCTTTATCAAAATCAGGACGCTTTGAACACCCTTCAGCGTGACCGCTTCTGAACCATGTGTGCAATCAGTCCAATGTATGGGCGAGACGTCACGGGCGGGTGACATAGTGACTAGGAAGCTTAAAAGCATGTGCGGTGAAACCGGTGTCAGCTTCTGTCATTCAGCAAGCGCTCTCTGTGTTTGTCAGTCGCTGTCTTTCTGTGAGTCTTGTTTAGTGTTGTTTATCCACTTCAGTGCAGTCCTTTCACCCCAGGGAAAGGGCGCGATGCCTGTCTTTCTCAGAGGAGAATGTGTATATTACATCATTTCGGTTTTTGATGTGAATCTTTATACACCAGACCATGTTTACTCATCTGATTGTTTGACTCAATTTAATTCTGAGGAATAAAATGAAATACTTATCTGACTATGAGAAGTTAAATATACAGGGGCTCTTGGGATAAACATTTCTTGAGTAGAGCACATTTTTATCCCTTTTCCTCTGAGGAGGTTGAGGCGTTTAGCAAGGGCTGCTGGGCCGGAGCAGTCCCAACCCTACCGTGTTCCATCCCCTTATGTGTCATTCTCGCTGGATAGACTTCATCGTAAATGTCCTGATGCCTAAGGCTGAGGACTTTTTGCGGGCCAGCTCCCTCTGGGGAAGAGCAGTGTACACCACATTACATGGTGCCCGTCTCTTCTCAGTGCCCTCAGGAGATCATTCTCTCAGCCCTGCTGGTGTTTCAGTGCTTCCATCAGTTACTGCCCTAGAGCAGCTAGTACAGTCATGCCCTGGCAGTCCACCAGTCTCGGGAGACTGGTTCCCTTAGGAGATCACATTGTGGTGTGGGAGCTTCTGCCAAGTGTGCTTCATTGGGTCCTGCCCGAGTGAGCAGGCTTATCAAAAAAAAAAAAAAAAAAAAAAATCCTAAAAATTCTCAGCTCTTTTCAACATTAATAATAATAATAATAATAATAATAATGGTAAATAATAATTAAACATAAAATATATATACATGTATTTTGTCCTAACATTTTTTCTTGTAACTCTTCCCTCTCATTCACAAACCTGACTGAACGGCTCATTATGCAGCTCATTATGCAGGTCTTTGTCTTCTCAGGTGTAAATTAAAACATAATGCATGATAGTTCACGCCCTCTCGCATAGACCCTTTCTGCACAAAAAGTGTCATAGAAAATTCTGTGAGTGAGAGGCGGAGGGCGTGCTGTCACTCAAATTTGGAAGTTACGGGTATGGCCCTTAGGGGGCACAGCTCGTAGCTAACGGTCTCTAAAGCGAGGTTGTTGAGACTATCCTCCAATGCAGAACTCCCTCAGGAGAAAACTGTTTGCCTTGAGGTGGAAACTTCTCTTTTGGTTGGAGGGGTAGGGGTAAGGGGAAGGGCCAGATAGCTCTTCAAACGAAGATTTTTCAGGACCACACTTAAAACGAAGGGGTATGAATTATCTTGGCAACATAGATGCTACAGCGAACAAAAAGACACATAAATGTAAGCTTTTTTTGGCATAAATAAAGATTTCAACATAAAGTAATCATTTGTTTTATGTTACATTCAATTGTGAGTTCATATTAACCGTCATGTTACTCAAATAAATGTCTGCAAAAAATTGCTAATATTTTCTAACGTCATATCATTACAGACTGCATGATAGTGCCACAGCATATGTCTGATCAGAGCGATAACTACCCTCTTGATAGCCAGTCAGTGGGCAGACACCCTCTGGTTACATGTTTCTTTTGCAGTGCGCTGAGGCCTACTGCCAGAAGAAGCTTATGCTAAGGGGTGGATCAGGATTAGTGGTCGACCGATATATCGGCCGATATTTGTGATTTTTCAATTATCAGATCGCCCGATAAGTTTTTCTGCTTGGCCGATGTGTTCGTGGGGATACTTTTATTCTGATGGCGCGCCTGACGTATTTTGGCGGCTGGGCGCACACAGCTCACATTCTCCCTCTTGTTCGCCGTCACCATTAACAGTTTTGTCTAGATAGAAGTCTGTCTAATAATCAGATAGAATGGTTAAACAAAGGAATTAATTTATACAAAAAGTATAATAACGATTGCTTTTATATTATTAGTAGTAGAAAGGCAAACATTATAATACTTTCTCATTTGCCATCAGCATTAAGCAAATACGCATTTATATAATTTAAACAAATCTATAAATTACTAATGAACATTTAATTTCACAAACCTTGCAAACTTAGTCAGTACAGCTGTGAGATCTTGTGTAGTGTACATTTTTATTCAGCATGATCGTGTGTTCTCTGTGTGATGGTTGGTCCGTATGAATTTAATGCATTAAACATTAAACTCCTGATTTCAAATTATGCTGCGCTTTATGCAATATGTCATATACATGTCAATTTCTCTGTGTGCTGTATGTAAATATATATATTGGCTATCGGCCACCCTTTCTTTTTCTTTAGCTGTGCTTGTCCACACTAGGCAGAGATTTGAAAGTGTGGCGGTGTGGGCATAGTCGTTCCCAAAGTGTCCTCTGATGCAGCTCGAGTTCCTAAAGTTTTCTATATATAGAATGAGGTAAAAATTATTCACTAACATGATTTTTAATACTGTTATTACTCTTCTCCCAAAACATCTAAATGAAAGGATATGCCCTTCAAACTGCAAAAAAGCAATGCAGTTAGGCCCTTGTGTAGGTTTTTGACATTTCTAAAACATTAAACAAGGTCTGGATTAGGTGAAGGAAACAGCAGAGAAGCATATTACCGCTTCCTTCCCTGGAGTCTCTTTAGTCACAGGTGAAAATTAAATTTCCCTACAGCTGACAGTGCTGTCATGTTGATCTGCTTGTACTCAAGGTGTTGCCAATGGTTTTATTGCTAAAAATGCCAGTTTTTTGACGCTATTTTAATTGATGTTAAGGGAAATTATCTGATTTGTGGAGCATGAACTTGTTTTATGTCAAGATAAATCTTCCATCTTTATTCCTTTAGACATGTTTGCATCTCAGCAGCTCTGCGCGCATAAATTGTTCAGCTGATTGGTTTTTATAAAAAGTAGCAAAACATCTCCCATGTTATCCCTTCTCTGATGAAGACTAGAGCGTGAAACACATTGGATTAATTTGCTTACAGCAGAAGTTCCCACTGGAAAAGAGCTAATTTTAAAAATGCTGAGTTTGACCTCCTCAGCCACTAATTGACGATTCGATCATTACACAGTCTTTCCAACCCTGACATATTTGACAACGAAAGTGGGTTTGTTATTGTTGAGGCCTTTGCCTGTAAGTTTCACTGGCCTGTGGAAACACTATTATAAGTAAATTTTTGCGTTTGACCACATGCACATACATTCATTCATCAATATTTCAGCAGCATGCTTCAGGATTTATTGCGGATTCTAAAAGGAGATGTTCCTGAAGTTGACACGGGCAACTGGATTAATAGATTTCAGATGTACGTTGGTTCTATAACAACTGCTAAATTAGTGCTGTGTGAGTAATGTGAGCAGACAGTGTCTCTTTGCATAAAGTAGTGTTTTGTACAGTTGTTTTTGGCTACAGACCTTTTGCAGAAATTTTTTAGAGTCAGAATGAAAGATAAAGTGTGAAAGTTTGTATGCTTTTGTCATGTGGAATCAAATTATACTTGATCTTTTGACATAAAGACGACTATAAAACATATTCAGTGTTGTAATGCAACAAAGTAAAAATACTTTGTTACAGTACTAAGTATTTTTTGGAAGTATCTGTACTTGAGTTTTTATATTTCAGGCAACTTTTACTTTTACCCCACTACAATTCATAATTAAAATGTATACTTTTACTCCGATATACATTTCCCCAAAGTATATTCGTTACTTACTACAAAATAGTCAGAAGAACACAGACTCCAGGAAAGCAGGTTTGACGAATCATTGTCTGGCATTTGCAAGTTAAACTCCTAAAAATAGCTTTGCTCACATGCAAACAAGTGCACGCCGCACACAACTGCGGATGATTTAACTTTTCCACTCAAGTCGAGGCTGGGGTGTGTGATATACAGTACGTCTGCGATAATACGGTAAGTGTTGTTGTAATGATGTGCAACCTGACGTTATCATGTAAGCTATATCACCAAATCACACTCAGAGTGCACGCACGTTAATTTATTAGTCTATTAAAACTCAATATTCCAGGCATTCTAAATTGTAGATGGCAATAATTCTTCTGTATGCTTTTTATATTTATATAATTGAATGTAGGCCTAGTTAACCGTTTTCTGCAGATGCATAATCACATCCATGTCCCCTCTGAGATACATAAACTGTTGGCTAAATGCTATTTCAGATGCAGATTCCAGAAATGTTTTTTATGTTGGAATGAAAGACACTAAGTACTAGATGAAGTGCTTCTTATTACCCAAAAATACATAATGGAAGAAATAGTTAGAACTGAACAAAATCTTGCTACTCAAGCTGTGTAAAAACATATATATATATATATATATATATATATATATATATATATATATATATATATATATATATATATATATATATATATATATATATATATATATATATATATATATATATATATATATATATATATATATATATATATATATTTGCTTCTTTTCCATTTTGCATTTACTTGTACTTTTACTTTCAACACTTAAGTATGTTTAAGATTTAAAAAATACTTTTCGTTCTTAAGTATAAGTATCAAATACTTTAAGACTTTTACTCAAATAATATTCTAAACGGTGACTTCAACTTCTACCAAAGTTCTGGGAAGAGTATGACTCGAGTATGACTTTCAGGTACTTTATATACCACTGAACATATTGTAACTTATAATAGTAGAATATAAGTAAAATTAAGTTAAACCTTGTGCTGCACTTGGCTGTGCACACTGCTCTAGGTATCCTTCTTAATTCTGAAGTTTGATTTTAAGAAGGTCCCTGATCATTTCAGTCACATTTCAATTAAGTTAGCAAAGGAAGGATCAGTTAAACAGTATATTGCATGAATAGTGTTTTTAAAATATCTGCCTGCAGGAGAGACTGGAGCACACACAGAAATTAAGGTGGAAATTGTAATAAAAAACTGAAAGACTCTTTTGGGTGCAAAAAAATAGTAATAAAAATGTATAACCCTGTTAAACTGAAATGTACTCCAAATATACACTATTATTCAAAAGTTTGGAGTTTTTTATATTCTTGAAAAAAAGATCATATGTTCATCAAGGCTGCATTTAATCAAAATACAAGAAATGTAATACATTTAATACATCCTTGCTGAATAAAAGTATTATTTTCTTAAAAAAATAAAACATTGCTGACCCCAAACGTTTGAATGGTGATGTATAACCAAACAATTCCTCTTGCATTATAGCTATGCTGTGTCCCTGACGAAATGTGTGGCTTAAAGTGATGACTTAGCAAACAAACCTAAAATATTTTGGTAAGGTGCTGTACCCAGAACGAACTGCTTATTCACATGGAAACTCCACTCCACTCTGCCCATGTGGAAACTGAAATGCATTCGAATGTTTCCATCTGCTTTTAGTCTGCACGATACTATAAAAGTGCTAATATTCATGGCTCTGTGAACCTGAGGAGGCTTAGAACCATATAAAGTCCCCATGCGAAGCTGTTCTGTTGATGAGATGAAAGCAACAGATGTGGTGTTTGTTCTTTGCATACTTTTCTCACTTTATTCCTGTAGTTGATTTATAAATGGTTTCTAAATTCAGTCAATACAAGGATGGTGTTTGCTACTATAGGTCAATAACAAATACAGTATAGTCAAATATGTAGTAATTCTCAGTAAATGCTAAAGTGGAAAATAGTGTGGCGTGTTGTGGGTATTTTATTATGTGGGTATGCTAATTTTTATACTCCGTTTATTTGACTTCATGAATGAAGGAATGGTGTAAGGCAATGTGTAATAAAGAGCCGTTCAGTGTGATTTCATTAATATCAGTCTACACCACTATTCAAAAGTTAAAGAAATTAGTACTATTAGTAAGCAAATGCATTAGATTTATCAAAATGCAGTTTTGCAATACTGTTTTCAATGTTGATAATAATAAGACATGCAAATCAGCTTAGAATGATTTCTGAAGGATCATGTGACACGGAAGATTGGAGTAACGATGCTGAAAATTGACAGGAATTAATTACATTTTAAAATACAGTAGTCTACATTTGAAGTGGAGTGCTTTCTTGTCTTAGGACAACTTTGATGAACTTTTTTTTTGATCCACTTCAAATGTTGACCACAGTATATTCAAATTTATTTGTCATTTTAAATAATACTACTACTTCGCAATATTATTGTATTAAGTTTTGCTGTATTTTTGGTCAAATAAATGAAATCTTTGTCAAACTTTTTCAAAAAACATAAAAAAAACACCAAACATTTGAATTGTAGTGTTGATCAAATGCAAGCATTAGACTTAAACTATTCCATTTAAAAAACACTGTTGACAAATTTAATTTGACTATTTGGTTGTTTAGGAGCTGGCAAGCTGTGGATGGAACAAGAAGGAGAAGCATAGCCTGTCACCCAATGTTGTGGCCTTCACACGGAGATTTAACCAGGTAAGCAATATTGTGCTAGTCAGTGTAGCCAACAGGAATGCTTTAAAATCATTTATTAAAAGCTTAATGCTGCGGTTCGAGACCTAGGTCCATTAGCACCACCAGAAATAACTCGTATAATAGAGGTCAGTTATGTTATTATACTGAAAGAGGAACATTGACACTGTGTTTTAGTCCCAAATGCACTGGTAATTTGACACATGGTCAGCTAGAAACCTCACTATATAGCTGATAAAGTATATTTTACGTAGACTATTTTAGAGCCTGCCATTAGGCTCTGTGTTTAACACATGAGTCTATTAGTGTGAAACAGAACTCCATTAGGTGTCCACTTTTACAAGCGCAAATGGGGGATGCATGTTGCTTCAAATCACACAAAATGTGTCTTTTTACTGGATATTACAGTTTTTGTAGCACAAACAGGCACCTCAGATAAAAGACAAATCCATCATGCTTGTCCATTTAGGTATTTTAACCAAACAGCTGCATTAACTCCTTTAGATAAATGAATACACTGCACTGGACACATCCAACAAAAAAAATTTTTCTCCCTTTTTTCCAGACTAATGCCAGCCACTCTTCTTTGTGTACTTCAGTTTTTATATGTGGCATTAAAGGCATTTGAAATGGTCAATTAAGTATATTATATATGGTACTTACACATACAGAACTGATGTTTTACAACAGTGGATCGTAAACTTTCAGAGAAAGCTCCGATTTTGACAAATGAAAACATCCAAGTACCACCTAGTCAGAAAAATGTTCCTCGAGTCCCTGCATGCTCTTTCTGCACCACACACACATCCTTACACATTATAATGACCTGACCAATTCACACAATTTTATTGAAAATGCACAATACTTTCTTTATTCCTATTTCTGAAAATACGGCTATAAATATCCGCTTAAGAAGGTCAGTGTGCAGTAGGAATGAATATGATTTTTATATAATTGGCATTTGATTTTGGCAGAGCTTAAATGTCTTGGAACGTTGATGTAAGTGGCCATTTGAGGTCTGCAATTAATCTTGTCATTTCGGTCTTTTTAATGTCATAAGCAACAACCAATTTCTTCTATTTCCTGAGTGAAATAAGGAAAGATTCAGTTTTGCTTCTTAGATTCATTTGACTGATGTTCTGGCACTTGTACGTAAGAGAAAACTCTTTCTGGAAAATAAAAAAACGAATACAATCGAATACAGTTTTCATCACAGCAATTAATTAACATATAGCCATAAATTATATGTGTCCATGTAGTAAAAAAAAATTATAAATATATAAAAATATATATATATATATATTATTTTAATCATAATTTTACATCTAAACTCTTATTCTGCAGAGATAACAATGATAACAGTGCATTGTGGGACTCATTTTATTCACCTACCATATTTTCCTCTCTTAGGTTAGTTTCTGGGCAGTGAGGGAGATATTGACGGCTCAAACATTGAAAATCCGAGCAGAAATATTGGGCCACTTCATCAAAATTGCCAAGGTGAGACATTCTTTGTTTTTTTACAGTTCCTTCAGCCAGTGAAGCTTGTTTCCTTTATTTACCGTTAGTTGTTTTTTTCTTTGTCTGTGTTGCCATGGCAGAAATATAACTGACCCTATAACTTCCAAGTTCAAGTTCAATCATTTCTTATTATTTGTATTCACATCTGAATTGCGTTTGGTATCCTAGTAATTATCCTTGACACTGGCGTTACTATAACTGATGGTGTTTTATTAGAAATTCAAGCAAGACCAGTTTTCATGGGCACTTTCAAGATTTTTCCTTTAACAATGGGCAATTTTAATGACGTTATACAAGCCTTGATGGATTTAAGCCTTCTGTTTTAAGTCAGTAAGAATGGTTAGAGACATTGCAAAGGAGTGGTGACTATTTATGGCATAAAATAAGGATGAGAACATCATACAAATGACTTCATCTGACTGTGATCCATCTTAGACATCTCAGACTAGAATCTGTAAAGTGACAGTAACATGGAATTTAATGCTTTTGAGTTTTGTTTTTATTTTTAAATCAAAATAACACCTTATGTGTTCAAAATTAAAGGGATACCCCTCCCCAAAATGAACATTTAGAAAATGTTGTCATTAATCACGACCCCCATGTCTTTCCAAACCCGTAAAAGCTCCGTTCATCTTCGGAATACAATTTAAGATATTTTGGATGAAAACCTGGAGGCTTAAGACTGTCCCATAGACAGCCAAGTAAGTTACATTGTCAAGGTCCAGATAAGTATGAAACACGTCGTCAGAATAGTCCATCTGCCATCAGTGGTTCAACCCCTAACATTATGAAGTGACAAGAATACTTTTTGTAAGCTAAGAAAACAAAGATTACAACTTTATTCAACAATTTCTTTGTCAACAGTCTCTCCATAACACTGTATGTTGCGTGTGCGCTTCTGTATCAGCCGCGCCACAAGGATGTGCTGTTTTCTTTCAAATCAAAGATAAATACAAGTAGAAACGGCGCATCCTTGTGGCATGGCTGATACAGAAGAGATTTTTTTTTTTAAGCTTTAATTTTATTCATTTAAATATATATATATTTATTTTGGAATAATACTTCAAAAACTTTCCAAACAATCATATGGTTATCTAGATGCTTTACTTGTTGTTCGTGCCAACAGTCTCTCTCACACACAGAGAGAGCCACAGGCTGCTGTGAATTCATTCAGTCTACATGCTCTCCTGAAACTCAATGTACCATGACACAGGAAAACCCGCTGAACGACTCCTTATGTTTGAACACTCACCCTGCACTACCTGCCAAACCTGAAAGAGCTGTGTACCCTGCTACCGGCAGACATGCCCCAGTAAGCCTGAGTGGGCTACACTAACGGTTATGCTATGGATAAAACAGATCAGCCAATGACTAAAAAACCAAAGCAGCATTGCTTTTTCTCCTACTTTCCATAAAGGTAGTTGACACATAATAGTTCACAGAGGTCAGCCTAGTGGAAAACAACAGCATGACATGACCAGACCAGAAAACACAGTGGAACAAACAAGTTAAAGTCTACATTGGTGTCTTACATGAGGCATGCAACTAATTTATGTTTATTAAGATGTGTGTCTTGTGTCTTTATAGAAACTCCTGGAGCTGAATAACCTCCACTCTCTGGTGTCGGTGGTCTCTGCTCTTCAAAGCGCTCCTATCTTCAGATTGAGCAAGACCTGGGCAGTAAGCAAAACTGAAGATTTATTTTATTTTATTATTTTATCCATGATCTATTTATGACTTTTGTTTATGACTTCCTCTTTTTCTTTCTTTTACATTCTATTTAGTCAATAGTTAGGACTATTCATATATACACATATGGATACATTATATTTATCCATATGTATTCCAGTTAAAATAACATGAGCCATATGTACAGTATATACTGTGAAATAATATCTATGTAATAAATAGCAATACAATAAGTCCTAAAAATATGTTTTTAAGATCATTATAAATATGATTTTTATGGGTATTTACTGTTTAGTTATGACATCATCCCTAATTATGATCATAAATTCTGAATTTGTAATAAAGTATCAGAGCATATCCTGTACAGCAGAAGAATTTTCCAGATCTTATTTAGGAAGACACAAGGAAAAAACTTCTCATTTGATATTCTGTTCCCTTACAGGGGATTTATTGTGCATAACCACCAAATGCTAGCTGTTTTGCTGCTTTATAATTTAGCTGACAATGCAGTGCTTGTGTTTATTTCTCTAGAGAGCCCCAGTGCTCTTGGATTTCCATTGATCTTATTTGCAGAGATGTAGATGAGAAGGTCGTCTGAATGCATGGGGACAGTGAAAGAATGAGCCCATTGGATCTCGTTCTGAACATATAAGTGGCTTGGAAAATTTTGAAAGAGCTGTTTCTGAGACCTTGTTTAATGTTGCCAAAGCTTTAAATCTATTTATAAGTATATGCATCACCACAGTTTGAGGTCCAAAACCTCTTGGCCTCTCTTCTCAAGGAAAAAGTAGAAGGACTAAACTATATATGCTGTACAGACAACACTTACAACCAGCCCTGAGTGAGCACAACTGAATAAGCTGGGTATGCCAGGATACTTGTAAAAAGCAATGTGCATCTTATCCACACTGACAGTATAAAGAATGTTCTATGATCATGGATTAATATCTCATCCTCCTTCTAAGTATTTTTCTGTGTAGTCAAAATGTTATGGCAGATATGCCATTCCTTTCATATTATGCCTAAAATCATGTTCCATACTTAAAAGTCCTGACTAACTACCATGAATGTTACTTTGAGAAGCATGCTATTAAAAAATAGGTGTAAACAGATAAAAGTCCCAAAAAGCTGAATCCAGGAGTTTTTAAGGTAGTAAACGACTCTCTAAAAGTCAAATGACGCAGTTTATGTATTCACAGTACTTATTTTGTTGAGCGATGGCGGTGGTAGTGTTTAGACTCACTTGGGGCCCTTAATGATTCGGGATGCAAGCGGGCTCCAGAGCTGACATTCCACATTGAGCCACAGCACTTCTGCAAATTGAGAAAAGATGGAAAAAGAGGGAGCATGTTGTTTATAAGTAATTGCGGCTGGACCGTTTGTCTGATACCACAAGCCCAGCTCTCTTGCCATACGGTTAGCTTTGCCCCAAGGGAATTTTGACAATTACATTATTAAATAGAATATTATGTATCATTTTATTCAATTTGTTAGTGTAATTCATTGATGCTGTGTTAATCACAACATCCAATTTAGACTTAAAAAAATAATATGCCAATATTTATGCATATATTTTAGATGATCAGTATAATATTTTTGGTTTATGCTAGACAGAGAAACTGACATGCAGTTGACAAACCAAAAAGTGCAAGTCATCTTTAAAAAGCCACAGAATTTAATCAGGGTTATTTGCATTCCAAAATGCTTCAGGTCTAACTAGAAAGATTGAAATGTCACGTGGCCAGACACTGTGTGCATGCATGAGTTACAGGGGTATATTCTGATTCATTGCAGTCCTGTTTTAAGGTTCTAAGACATATGGAAAAGCACCCATACGTCCTAAAACCCTGAAGCTTGAATTGGACAAAATGTGCACACTGACCTGTGGTCCTGGTTTTAATTATAGATTGGAGCGTTTCATTTGTTGTTCTTATCATAATGAAAATGCACTTGCGTGTATTTGCTGAGAGTTTTGCCTGACTATAATGACTGTTTTCGGTCTTTCTCTGCAAATGGTTTCTGTTTCACTGCTCATGGCACAGACTGGATTGAGTAATTCTTTATGTCATTTGTTCCAGCCAATTTCTGAACCGCTTGACTTCGAAGCCTTGTTTCCACTTATTTGAAGATTAACTGCTGATTTCCCATTGGGCATGCAATGAATTAGGAGGAATATGGTGCTCACTGGTAAATATAATGTACAAGGATATAGATTTGATATGCCTTTATCATATATTCAGCAATTTTAGGTTTATTGGTTTGTTCTGTTTTATACATGGAAGCAGTGGGGTCTGTAAGTCTGAGATCACTTTAAAAAATGACTTTTTAAACCTACAATAACCGAAGGATTAAATACTAATCATTAAGAAATAAATAGAGGAAAGGTAAAGTTGTAACATTAAATGTTAAAATAATAATAATAATAAAACAATTCTGCAATTTTTTGTTCCCTAATCAAATAATTTAGTTACATTGATATGATTCTGTCAATTGTACTTCTTTTGAAACTCAAGATGCATTTTATTTTATACAATTTTATTCATGTTTCTAGTTAATGGTTTGGACTTTCCACATTTTAGAATACATTAGTAGTCAAAAAAAGAACTGTAATAACACAAACACTATATATACACACAAACATACACACAGTAAGATATATGTACATTTAAGCCAGAAGGTTTGTGAGAAATATGGCTTGCATACATTTTTAGTATTTTTATCACATACCTGATCATGATAATAAATTATGAACATATATTGATTTTTGTAATTATTAATTGATTGATTTTGATATAGTATCAGATTATAGCCTTGACACCACAAATTATTGTATTGTATCTAGGAAGATTTGGAATCTTTATTTGATTTTGATTTTATTGTATATATAAAAAAAAGAAAATGTATTTATTAATTCACTTTATTTTGGTATTCTGATTTCTAATTCATAAGTTATGCATGATAAAAAAAATCATTTTGGGAGTATGAAATTAAAATGGAGAAAGGACATATTAAAAGAGCTGGAGGGCTTGTTCACAAAAAGAAGTAAAGATGTAAAGGTATTGACAGAGAGATAGACTGGATTGGTTGACAGTCAGACAGATGGTCTCTTGATTCCAGTGTGTATCTCAGCATTTTCTCTGTGTCCCAAAATTAATACTTAAAAACTGTAAAATGCAAGAAAAATAAAACCACTTGGCCAGTCATTTTAAAAGGAATTGCAACAAAGCACATAGTGCTCCTTTTCTATTGCATGGTTCATTCTCCTTCTTCCATTTACTATTAGCTGATTCTCTATTCTGCCCTTTCTCCCGTCCTAAATTACACACAAAAGTCAAATTACAAATCCAGCTCTTAATATTGCACCTATTGCTGAGAAGCTCATCCCCATCAAATTCAGTCTAAGTGGAAAGTTGCTCAGTGGTACTCAATCATTGCAGCTGCGGATGTATGGAGGCTTTCACTGCTATCTGGAATGGCTACAGAGCACAGGGCTGACCTCCATGAACTGCGCTGTAATCAAAGTCAGCCATGTGTTACTGCAAAATAAAATAAAGATGTTAGTAGTTGAAGGAATCCCCTCACTTTTATCGCCCTCAGAGGGATTGTTTAGCACTGTGTGTGTGACTATAGGAATGAGTAATGCCACTGTGGCAGACGCTCAAGTCCTGCACTCAAGGAAGGCCGTCTGCTGCTGTGGTCGTGGTGGCGGGTGATGGAGGCTTGATAAAGGAGATCAGAAAAGACTTTTGTTTTGGCATTTGGTTGCTCTAAATCAGGCAGAAAATCACTAGTCTTGTTGCCGAGATGGTACACACACACAAACACGCACATGGAAATCACATTCACTGAAACATGTCAGTGGAGTTA
Source organism: Carassius auratus (assembly GCF_003368295.1). Taxonomy (NCBI): domain Eukaryota; kingdom Metazoa; phylum Chordata; class Actinopteri; order Cypriniformes; family Cyprinidae; genus Carassius; species Carassius auratus. The sequence goes on from NC_039250.1 coordinate 23,356,414, forward strand.
CAATTTACCCTGTTCATCATTTGTAATTGCTTTGTAATTAGTTTTTCCTTAAAATATCATAAGCAGTTTCCCTTAGTACTTCTTCAAATCTTTGTCATAATATTATCATTTCCACATCAGGCTCTCCTCGCGATCTAACTTTCCTGCCATGGATTATCTCAGCACCGTTAAAAATCAACTGCAGTTCTTACCACTTCCTTTGTTGAATAAAACGGAGGTAAAAATCAGTTTACCGTTCCTTTGTAGCAAGTCCAAATGAGAGAAAAGTTGTGGTTCATTAAATTCTTCAGGTTCATTTTAGGCCAACATCTAAATGATGAATGAGAGTTAGCTTCCTGTCAAGTCAGCTTTCCACTCCCTAACTATTGTCTGAGTATAAATGTATCCACAAATCGGGCTCATTGGAGTAACTTGGCTGGCAAATGACTAATATAATTTAATTATTACAGTCTTTCAGTTTCTTGCAGATGCATGACATTTGAATTTGGCATTCAGTTTCTTTCACTTCATTCAGTTTCCAAATACCTCCCTATATACTGTATATCAGCTGAAGGCTTAAAATCTTAAAATTCATCCTATAAGACTAATTTTAGAATCAGACATTGCATTACCATAAAAATGGAACATCATTATCATGTTATAAAATGTTTTCGGATTGTGCACTTTCAAGTCTGTTCAAAAATGTGAATGACAGTTAAGGGGCTAAGGAAATATTTCACCAAGAAATCATTATTACTTCACTCTATTTTTTGTTTGTTTTGTTTTATGTTTTATTTTTTGTTTGTTTGTTTTCTTTTAGCTTTGCTTTGCTTTATTTATGTTTTGCTTTCCTTTGTTTAACTTTGCTTTTTTGCTTGTTTTGCTTTACTTTGCTTTTTGTTTTGCTTTGTTTTTGTTTAGTGTTTTTTTCCCCTTTGCTTTGCCTTGCTTTGGAATAGTTAACTCAACAACAACAACAACAAAAAACCTATGCAAGACACAGAGGGCATTATACACACAGAGTTAAACAATATATGAACATTAATAAGGGAAAAACAGTACTGTGTGATTACATCTCTGGAGACTGATGGAAAGTCATCTGCCAACAGTGTGGTTTCATGGACCGTTACTTGGATTGTTGGACAAAATCTCTCACCAAACCTACAAAAGAGTGAACTACAATATGTGTATCTGTCTAACACAAGAAGAGCATGTTGAAGTACTTTGTTGAAATTTACTTCAGCATTTGATGTGATAAATCCATGTGTGATGGAATTCTTCAGTTAATGAGCTTTTTCTTAATCCTATAACAGGGGTTTTGCACATGGTCATCCCCACAGCTTCAATAGCACATGTGCTGTAAAGAAGCAATGGGTGAAATTATGCCACTCATAAAGGCATTCTAGACACTGAGCCTATTTATTGTGGTCATGTGCTTTCTATAAATGAGAAATATACCCAGGGCCTGGAGTTTGGGTGCTGAGTTCTGGGAAGTGATCCCTTAATACAATTCTATTTGTCTTTCAGTGGGTTGTGTCTTGTTTTTCACATTTGCAGACAGCTTTATTTAGATCAGAAGTCTTAGTGGGGCTCCCCTCTGACAAAATTTACAAAACGGCGCCTCCACATGTCCCCCCTTCTAAAGTTAGTAGCCAATTGGGAGTAACTCTGATTATTTTACATAGGCAGTATACTACTGAATTCGTTATACTGAGTATACAGTATAATAAATAAACAAAGGCAGAGCTGAGATGAAAAATATGTTCTATTATTATTCCATTATGAAAAGCTCAAGTTAAAACAAGAATATTATTATATAGACTTTAAAAGACATGAACCGTTTTCTTAATGTAGTTATGTCTTTAAATACAGTTTTTATATATTAACATTTTGTGGGGGGTTTTCATCATATTTGAATGAATTAATAGAGGTAACTGAGATGAAAATACTAGGTGATGGAAATGATCATTTTAATATTAAAATATTAAACTAATTTAATATTTTTTATTGAAATTAAAATAGTAATTTTGTCTACTTGTATTCTATTGTATATGTTTATTTGATATTTTCATTTTTAAATATCTTTTCTTGTTCCTATCCTATATATATATATATATATATATATATATATATATATATATATATATTTTTATACTTGTTCCTATGTTTTACTTGTTCCAAAGTAAGCACTTTAAATGCTCATTGATTTAGATGTTTTAGATTTAGACATCCATTAGCTTTTCCTTATTTTCCGAATAAATTAACTGTTCATTCCTTATGTGCTTTCTGTTCTGAACAGCTGATCAGTCGAAAGGACAAGGCCACCTTTGAGAAGCTCGACTTCCTGACGTCAAAAGAAGAGAACTACAACCGCATGAGAGAGTACACCAGGTCCCTCAAAATGGCCCCCTGCATCCCCTATCTAGGTAAGTGTTATAAAAAAGATCACATCTGTACTTGGGTTAATGGTATTTTGTAGACTCCATTCCCTCATATCATGACAACATCCAGCCAGAAATGTCTTGAGAGATTTACTGTATTTATAAATTATTTTTATTGTGGGGTTGTAAAAAATAAGACTGTAAATAAAGCTGAAGATGCTTCATTTGAACAGAAGAATAATTTGGGTCAGGGAAAGGAATGAATCATGGCCCACTGAGCTTAGCCAGGCTTATAATGTTGACTCATTCAATTACTTCAGTATAATAGCTTTTACTTGTGATAAGGATATTTTAAGTTGTGTGAGCAGCCCATTATATTTTGTTGGCCTTATCTCATTTGCACTTTGTTTGGTGACCAGCAGAGGGTGTTTCATTATACCACTCTGGTTCAGTGATGATTGAGAAATGTGCCATTTCCTGTTTTAGGTGTCAGCACAGGAAGAAAAAAAGGATTTCTGTTTAATCTCAAATATCGTATAGCTTATGAAAGTCAAATAGCCCTTTGACTTTCTCTCTAGCCACTTCAGTGGCTTTACATGGAATGTAGAGATGGAAAATACAATGAAATCATATTGTAGCACTTATTTCCAAATTGGTAGCCCCCTTTTCTCTCTTATGAATAGATGTCTGTCAGAGACTCTTACTGGATGCTGCAGAAGCCCAGTGAACGATTAGTTACACACACATCAGTCTCCTCTAAAGGCACTGACAGCACTTGAAATGGATGTCTCCCTCAGGATTGTGACTCACGTGGGAAACAGGATCCAAATCCTTCACTCAATTACGCTCTTCCTTCTTATTCATCCAAAGCATGGTCCATATTACTAATCCAGCTGTTAACCGAGAACTAGACTTTATCAGAAAGGGATCTGGAGGCTTTACCTTTAGGAGGTTTTTTGGATGTTTTTTATTGTGGGGTTGTTATAAATCTTTTTTTGATTAGATGGTAAATTTAAGATGTGAAAGTTTGATTTTAAACCATGTAACAGACCGTTCAGTATGTCATTGCCACATGTTTGTGTCCCAAGCTCATGGTCACAGAGTTTTCCAGGTGCTCTTGTGTCATTGTGTTATGTAAAGAACTAAAAGACCAGTCAGGAATATCTTCAGACGGCTGTAACTCAAATTGTCTCTTGGTCTGTAAATTGTGGGCTGGTTCTTTTCTAGAGGTCTGAAATGCACAAACAGACAGTCACTGTCATTTCTAAGAAGGTAAACATGCGGATAGAGCTGACGCATGCAGTCTCGCTTCTCTCAGCCACACACATCTTTCTCATTAACTGATTTTCCTTTACATAATCCACATTGAGAGTCTGCTTCCACTTGGGCAGTGTGTCAGAAAACTGCGTCCCACTCAACAGAGGGCTTTCTCAGACGTCACTCAGCAGAAACCACTGTACCTGGTGCCGGTAGCTTGTGGTTTAGTTGCAGTGTAACATATTCCCATTTCTGAGCAGCAGGCAGCTGAAACCGCAGGGACGGAAAGACTGTCTGACGTGGCTGAGGTTGTGCAGGCTGTCACTTCAAATCTGTCAGTTTCCACTGTGCTTCTCCAGTGGCCCTTTCCATTTCCCACTGGGACGAAGGAAAAAGGAAATGAAATGGTTTGGGGTTTTGTCAAACACTCTTTTAATTATTTTTGATGTATTTAGTAGAACTTGCATTATTGATTTTACTTAAAAAAAAAAAAAAAAAGATTGATTCACAGGTTTGCAAACTTTTGAGTTCAGCTTGGAGTGATTTTTTTTTTTTTTTTGGGGGGGGGGGTGAATTACTTTTAGCACCATTCTGAACTTCAGTATTTGCTTGCATTCATTGTGTGTACTTAAACAAGTCTAATTAAAATAAAGGATGTAATTTATTTACTTTTTTTAAATTACATAATATATATATATATATATATATATATATATATATATATATATATATATATATATATATATATATATATACGTATATATATTTTAATGAAAAACTTAAAAATAAGTAAGCAGGTATGACCTGCAATATTCTAGATACATGTATCCACAAAATGATTCTAATTTGCTTCTTTGCATTGGAATTTAAAACTATTTTCTCTATGTTAACCTTAAATAATACACTACGTGTAATATAAGTAATATCAATATTAGAAAAAAAGGCATTAATGGACCATCATTATTGCACAAATAGTATTTAGTGTCAAAAGATCTCCTTAAAATATTAAATAAATATGATTGACCTAAAATATCCAACACCTATTTAACTAAAAAATAGTTAAGCAGTATGGTCACAAGTAAGCAAAACCTGAGGGTTAAGAAAATCAGATTAATGTTGCTTCTCCATCAGTCTCCAGAATAAAATGATACTGAAAATGTCATCTACGTGGTAATCAATGCATAATTTGCTGTAATGTTTACCCAAAAAATGCTGAAAATACCTGTTTAGTGAAGCTGCCATCTATCCAGCTTAAGCCCATTCAAATATATTATCACTGCTGGTTTGTTTGGAGAGCTCGATGAACCACGCGCCGACGCCGGCGAGATCAATGCTTGTCGCAATTCTGTTTTTCAATGGCTTTGGCTCTAACTGAAGAGCTACATTATGATTTACGCCACATTAAGTGCGCCAAAACAGTATTTATTGTTTGAATTTAGTATAAAGCTTACAACATCTGAAAGCTGAGACTTTGTTTCACATCGCAAGTAAGGTTGCCACTTTGGTGTGAGATTTACATGGACAGAGTGAGAGCGCAAGACAGTGCCTAAAAGCGTGTGTCTCACGCCAAATGCGTGGAAGTTGGCAATACTGGATAAAATTGGTTTGTACTAAAGTAACTCCTGAAAAGACGCATCCTGTTTTACACTTGGAATAGAAGTGTATGGGGAAATTGCACAGCATCACATGTTGAATAATCACAACTTATTGTTTGAAAAATGTATCATGATACTGTTTCGAAAGTATTAAAACCATAACTTACCACTTCACTAAAAACAGAAGTTTAGAGTTTAAAAGCTGTTAGCCTTGAAGGGATAGTTCATTGAAAAATGAAAATTCTGTCATTCTGTCATTTTTTTGATGAAATCTGAGAGCTTTCTGACCCTGCATAGACAGCAACACAACTAGCATATTCAAGACCCAGAAAGGCAGTAAGGACATTGTTAAAATAGTCTATGTCTACGAGTGACATCAGTGAGTAATTAATGACATTTGCCTAAGCCATTCTGCTTTCCAAATATCTGTACAGCTTTTTATTTTAAAGCTGTGGTCAAATTGACCATTGTTCTATGAATAATCCAGTCATTTCAGTTATTTAAAAAATAGTTGACTTCTGAAACAAGCTGTACATCTCTAAACTGCTGACAACAGACAATGGACTTTTTACCTGAAATTGTTCTGATATTTATGCAAGTGTGATCTAAATCGTTTAAAAAAGAAAACGCAATGTAATCATGTCACACATATCTAATGACCTGGAGATAAAATAACTAACAAAAGCAAATTCATTTATTATTATTTGTATTAATTTAAATCAAAATGTTAAAATTTTTCAACCAGAGGGGACAAATTACAATGAGTAATTCAGCAGCAAGCCACAGATACTCAGTGTAGCTAGTTATATTTATACTTGTATAACATTTATCTAGTCAAAGAGCAAATTTGGTGTATGTAGCATTTTTGAATGAATTGCTTGTGCTTTTCACTTTTTACTTTGGCTCATAAACCTAAACTACAGCTATAGTAGGCTGATGTTCACTCCATTCACAGACAAAACCTGTAGCTGTACATCCTTTATTGCATCAGTTTGACCGTGCTTGGGGAAATCAGTTACACTTACAGTATATTACAAATGACACATTATTTTCAACAATATTACGTTTATATGTACATAAACATGTTGGATCTTCATTTGACACCAACAGCTAATTTACACAGTAAATACAGTTTAGATGGAGCAATTGATGACTGTTTTAAGATGTGTTTTTATGTTTAATTATGCATTAACTACAGCATTATATGAATTTTAAACATGATATTCGTGAAATAACTTATGAGTCATTCATCTCATCAGGAAATATGTTATCAGAGCTTTGAATAAACTAGAAAAGCATAAGCTATTTATCACTGGATTGGATGTCCTGTGTCTTAGTTGTAACAATGAATGAGTACTGATCAGTTATTTTCATATATATATATATATGTATTTTTATGGCCTATTTAACAAAATAATTTGAAACATCAGACATCAGATTCGCAATTGCACTGTATATTTAAAGATGAACAGGTTTCACTTGATTTGATCGAACAAGAGAGAAAAAGAACATCATGTTCATGACTTTCGTAGTGACAAACATTGTAAGGGAAACTGGCCAATTTATCACACTGCAATTTCTGTGTTGTAAATAGCTTTCTTTTGTAGTCCAGGTCAATTTGGTGCTCCTTCTCAATTACATCAACCAAGACACTGTTTGTTGCTTTGCCACATATCTTATTTAACTATGTTACATAGGAAGCTAAACCACAATCTAAGTGAACTGCACTTTATAGGGTGAATGGCGACCGTTGGGGAGCAGTTATCGGTTCATTCCCTGTGTTCATGCGCTGCTCAGTGGAAGGTGTTGGGGTTGGGTCGTATCATCATCACAACCTTCTTGAGAGAGTAGGCGCCTCCTCTGAATTCTGCCCAGTACACACCGTCCTGATAGCGGCTGCGGTAGTGTCCTCCTCTGTACCACACACCATTCAGATTTGAGTGGGCACAGGCATTATACCACCAGCCTCCCTTTTGATAGTGGGCACAGTTGCCTGAAAAAATAAATAAATAAATCACGTTTTAAGATGGGTCAATACATAAATTATAAAATCTAATAGTTAAATTTTACTGATACCTGTGTATACATCGTGATCTCTGTCCAGAGTGGTGAACTGCTTCCCGTTGTGCCAAGTTAGGGAGTCACCGGCATTGCCATGGTAGCGGCCCACCCTGAGCCTATAGAAGTCGCTTTCAGGTTCAAGACGGAAACTTGCGTACTCTGCAAATGTCTTGCGTCCAGACCAGTCCTCTAAGGTGACCAGCAGCTTGTAGTTCCCTTGACTGGTTATCCAGTATATGTTCTCCAGACCCAGCCAATACTCTCCATCGATGTTTCCAAAGCCTTGCTGTAATAAAACAGAGGAGGGCCTGCCATTGAGTATTTGATGGACCATGTAAAATATTTAGTTTAGTGTATAATACTTAGTCTTTGTTAATTTGTCATGTCCTTGAGGCTGAAAAATGAAATTTGCTGTAGGGTTTGTTCTTCTCTAGCTCTCTTGCTTTACTGGTAGGCCTTTCATTAGCCAGCACATTCTTTGCACTGTTAAGCATCTTTTTGAGCCAGTGAAGCACTTGTAATTCCGGCTTTCCTTGTGTTTAATACTGTATCTGCAGGGCTTTGAAGACCTGTTTGTTTTGTGCTTGGCAAAGATTCAAATGTAGTTTTTTTTTTTTTAAATACCCTAAACTTACAGTGATTCTGTTGCACACTTTGAATAGGAACTCTGAACACATTATTGATTTATGTGCATATTGCATACTGTATATGTCATACATAAAGCATACATATTAATGTTCAGAAATCAATTAAGTATGTTTTTATTTGCACCGAGGCATTTCTGCACAGTGTGGTAGTTTCTGCTTGGCATATGCTCCTCATTAAACCTCTTTAAGTGCGTGGCTCTGTATGTTCACTGCCATACGACTTAGTTTATGTGTAGAGTTATAGGTGTAAAAGGTAAAACATAAGCAAGTTGTTACCAAAGAAACATAAATTTACTTGTTTGTTGAATTTACCACCATTGGTAAAGGAAGGCATGTATCACATCTCTGTATGTTCAATTGTACTGCTCATTTACCCTATTTTTACATTTATCGACCAAAACGTCATAAACGTAGTAATTTATCATCCAGGATTGGCTCACCTTATATGTCTCCCAGTTTCTGAAGAAGTTGACAGACCCATCCAATCTTCTCTGGATGACGGTCCAGCCGCCAGGATCCTGTCTTTGATCGCACCACACCTGCATCAGCTTGTTGGTATTCTCCGGCTTTACCAGGTGCATGCCACTGTTAGTGTGACTGTCCTCCAGAGCCTCCAGACAATCCTTCCAGGGACCTTGACAAAAAAATAATTGAGAATTTACCCCATACAAGATGTATCCCCCGATACTAGATTCTTAGAGATGCTGTCTCTTTTTATATAGAAATCCTCCTGTCTGTTGCTGGCAGATTTAATATTTGGAATATGACACTGTGATGGACAGGAATAATTTTTGGCTTGAAGGGAAATTCAGGTGCAAAGCTGAAGCAGTTGTATAATCACAGGAAGTCATACTCAGGATCCCCCTGTATGTCTTTCTCAGTTGCGTCTACTCCCGCTAAGTCTCTTGTTCTTCTGTGCCACAGCTGGAAAATCTCTTAACGTAAGAAGAGGATTGACCTTGGCTGCCATTCTGGCCTGGGAAGTTGCCTCTGCTGTTCCAGCCAAACATAAAGCTGGCACGGATGCCAAAGAAAGGCCCGTTTGATAAATAATGCAGTAGCAAGTAGATTAGCAAGCACTTCCAAAGCTCCCTGGGCAGCGAGCAGTGTTTTTATAGGGACGTGTCAAAAATGGCTCCAATTTTCATAGTTTTCCAATGAGAACCAGAAGAACATCCATAATTTAGCTGTCTTCAAAATCATTCCCTGATCCAGTTTTTTTTTCTCTCTCTCTCTCTCTCTGATCTTCTTTTTTAAACTGTAAACAGAGGTTGATACTCACCCTGGTGGGGAAAAAAAAAAAAAATCTTAAACCAGACTAAACTGGTCGTCTCCTTGTCTGGGCACTAAACCAGCTGGGAGGAAGACCAGCTAAGGAGAACTTCCACCCTAGTCTAAGCTGGTTTGGGTTTGTCTACCAAATGGAGCAGCACAAGTATGCTATTCACTAGCAAAACCTTACTGGTGAAGCTGATTAAAAACATCAAATTGGATTAATATGATGATCTTTTCAGGTGGAAAAGCAGTCAAACTTAAACAAAAGCTCTCGCATGTTCCATTATTGTTTGTGTGTTTTAACAGTGCTTTCTTTACTGTCAGATCTGGCAGACAACCAACCAAAGTTATCTGACATCTCAGCCTCAAAGCACGTCTGAGGCCATCTGGTTTACTTACAGTAGTCTGTCATATTTCAGTGTTTACTCTCATCTTGTAGCTTATTAAAAGTAGGCCTCATGCCCAACGGCTGGCCCTCGCTCACAGCCACTCCAACCTCTTCAGGACTCTGGATGGTACACTTACAAATGAGATGGCTGTGTCTTGTACCAAAACTTAGGCAAGACTTTGCTCCAGTTACTTTCACTTGTAACATACTTCACACTCTTATAAAGGAATGTATTTTGGGAAGTCGTGGCCTAATGGTTAGAAGGTTGGACTCCCAATCGAAGGGTTGTGAGTTCTAGTCTCGGGCCGGACGGAATTGTAGGTGGGGGGAGTGCATGTACAGTTCTCTCTCCACCTTCAATACCACGACTTAGGTGCCCTTGAGCAAGGCATCGAACCCCCAACTGCTCCCCGGGCGCCGCAGCATAAATGGCTGCCCACTGCTCCGGGTGTGTGCTCACAGTGTATGTGTGTGTGTTCACTGCTCTGTGTGTGTGCATTTCGGATGGGTTAAATGCAGAGCACAAATTCTGAGTATGGGTCACCATACTTGGCTGAATGTCACTTCACTTTCACTTTCACTTTTTCACTTTAGATATTTTTGGCTGCATTTCTGATAACAGACCCCAGACAGCTGGTCACATAGCCTCCAGTACACAGTCCACTAAGCCGGTTTGTGTCTGTGTTTCTGAAATCTCTGGCTGGCTGATTTTCACTGCATGCCAGAATAGGAGCCATCACACTACCTGACAAATCTAAGATAACAATACAGACGGGGCTCATTAGCCTCTTACCGTGAATAAAACTGAATCCATTCCAACATTCCCTATCCCAGGAACATATTAAATAGCTATTTTTATTGGGTCAGTAGGGTTTTTTTTTTTTTTTTTTTTTTTATCTCAAGGGACAGATGTGTCTAAATGTTTTTAGTCTATGTAATGCTTGTTATTACAGTATATTATTTCATATGTGTTTATTTAATTATTATTATCAGTAGTAGTAGTAGTAGTAATTATATTATTAATAACAATAAATAAGTAAATAAAGAATAATATTTACATTTTTCAGGATTCTTTGATGAACAGAAAGAAATTATAGAATAGGAAGAAATTATTGAAATTAATATTAATAGAATGTTTTAAATTAATCAAAAGTAATGAAAAAGACATTTATAATTTTATAAAAGATTTCTATTTCAGATAAGTTCTGTTCATCAAATTCTAATCCGCTGTTTTCAGCATAATTATAATAATAAGTATGTTTTTTTGTTGTTTTTTTTAGCAGCAAATCAGAATATTAAAATTATTTCTGAAGGATCATGACTGGAGTAAGGACGCTACAAATTCAGCTTTGAAATCAAAAAATACATAAAATACATTTTAAAATGTAGAAAACAGTTATGTTAAATAGTAAAAAATAATTAAAACTGACTGTTTTTGCTGTACTTTGGATCAAATAAATACAGGCTTGGTTAGTAGAAGATACTTATTAAAAACATTCTTACAGTTCAAAAACTTTTGACTGGTAGTGCATATAAAATATCTTAACATTTGGTATTTATTATTGATTTAGAAAAAGTTTACAGTTTCTGTCAGACCTTTGACCCTCACTCTATTTCAAATATGCAAATGTAGTTTGTATTCTGTATTAGAGGCTGTATCAGTGTTTTTGTACTAAATTCCAAGCACATTTTGATTGACTGTACATGAAAAGCACCTCACTCCACATTCTTTGCCTCATTATCTTGGAGGCACCAGTGTCTTGCTCTCCCTGGGAGAAGTCTGCTTGTCAGCAAATTAGAAACTCCTTTTAAGCTCCCTTCTGTTTAATTGGTTGTAGAACATTTTACACCATGGAAACTTGCCACTTAATGCAACATCTGTGCCAAAACATCTATTTAAAAAGAACAAAGTAAACAAAATAAATTGAGACAGGAACAAAACAGAAAAGCCCGAAACAGGTTCCAAGGTGCATTATTTGATTCATTTATTCATTTTTTAATTCCTGTCACATTTGCTGTTTTACAGTGACAATATTTTGCTTTACTTGTTCAGGGGGCTTTATGGAGAGACGTTTAGACAAAGGCAGCTGTTATGTCTGGCAGACAAATGGACAACGTTTAGATTAGTTGTATAAGAGATGAAATGACATTCTGAACAAAAACATTCTAATGGCCAACAGTAGAAAGAAAATCGGCTTCACTTAAAAGATTGTAGCTAACATTCACAGAGATGAATGAGGAGTTGAACTGGAGATGAACACGAATCCATCAAGTGAAGTGAACTTTAGAGGAGATATGGTAGGAAGAAGGGAGGAAGAGGAAACCGATTTTCAGTGGTGTGGGTCGTGTTAAAACAACTTGGCACATCCGTCAGCAGACCATTTCTCAGGAAGCCCCAGACCTGAGAGAGCTCAGTGTTTGTGTGGGATGTCTGGGTCGCGCATGTCTGCTAACACTGGAATAAATGACTTCATTTCAACAGAGTCCTGCTTCCCTCCCTGCCCTGCTCTTTCTCCACTTATCTTATCTTCTTTTTCATCACTGCAGCTTTACTATCACAACCAGTTCTGTTTTTTGTCAGAACAAGCCTTGTATGTGTGCAAATAGCAAAAAACATACACACAGAATGTGATCTTTTAACATCCACTTAGGGCCACATTCATATACATGTATGCTTCTAAAATTTTAAGGTGCATCTTAAATTTTGTGGTCAAAAAGTAAGTTTGCATGACCAACTTAAACCTGTTCTTCCAACCTCACACAAAATGTTTGATAGCCTAGATTTTGCACATGAAAATTTGCTGAACAATAACTGTTGAGTCATTGACATATGGCATAATGTATATGAGTGGTATTCTTATATGTCTTATATATTAATTATATCCTATATATATATTAAAGAAATGAATGTAAATTAATATATAATAAGGAGTAACTACCATACACATTTATACACATGCATAGTTTAAATGCAGCATGTGGCTCATTCCTTATGCCATTTCCAAACGTAGTCACTGTCAACTTTTCCTGACAATCCTCTTTCCTTAACTTTTTTTTTTGTCTTCTGTCCAGAATCTCTCTATTTTCTTCCAGAGTTCTTTTTCGTACTGTAGTCCTATTGTAAAAGCTTGACTCTCATTGAGGAGAATTTGTGTAACCTTTCTCTATTAATGCAGGCAGACCTAGCCAGGAAACTGCTCATGTCACCAGATGTAGTGGAAATATATCAACTGAAAGATGCCTTTTTCATTTTCGCTGTCTCAGTTTAAATAATAAATAGACAAAATATATATGTTGGATTTGGGGTGGATGATATAAGCAAATCATTAGGATATTTTTAAAATATTGCAATGCATTATGTTAAACACATTGAAGAAAAGTTTTAAAAACTGCTGAAAATAATAAGGAAAGTTAATTTGGATTAAGATCAAGAACAGTCATGTTCATTGCAATGAAGTATTGGTTTTCATTAAAAACCATCAGATTTTGGGGGAAAATAAAGCTTTTCTGCATTATTTATCTCTAAAATTAGGCTTTTGATTTATTTCTCATTTAGATCATTAAAATCATGCAAAATTAAATGTAATATTCAGTCTGAATTTGATGAATTTTATTAAGTCAGTCATAAGTTTTTGTTGTCCATGTTTAACAATGCCACCCATGGTCATGACTCAACACAAAATATTGTTTATGATATTCATCAGCTGACCAGATTAACAAACTAGATGTTGGCATTTCAAAGCTGAGAAAACAACAGATTCTTTATTGTCCCATCTCTGTGTGGGAGCTGCTATGCAGAGAGAATTTGAGATTAATGACTTTTGATAGGCAATGCTATATAATGATGACTGTAAGAGAAAATTGGCACTGAAATCCACACAAGGATAAGATTCATCAAATGGAAACATCATGCTTTGAATTATTTAATGTCAATAACTGTTAATGTTGCTTCTGACATTTCTGCACAAATGTTTCTATTTTAAAGTCTTTTTAGGCCTCATTATAAATGTCTGTCATTTTCAATCAATTTAATGTGTCTTTGCTGAATGAAAGTATTTACCCCTTTTACAGAAGATTTTACTGAGCTCAGACTTTTGAAGGGTACACTTGGTGTATTTTGGCTTTGTTTTCTGTAGGAAAGTTTTGTAAAGCCTATACTCCTTTTCCTCAAAATGCAAGCATTTTATTCTCATTTCAGTTTTTCCCTTCAAATAGTACATGCAACACTGGAGAAATGAAGCTGAGACTCACCGGAGGGTTTGTTTGTGGTGGACGGGCTGTGAGTTCCTCCTGGCATGGTGGGGAGAGGAGCAGGAGGCACTTTGAGGTTCTGATCGCTCTGGATCTCGTTGGTGATCTGGTTGTTACGGTTAAAGGTTGTTGGCTGGAAGGGTTTATTGAGGGGTGGTGAGGGTCTGGGTTGCGGTTGAGGTTGTGGATGGGGCTGAGGTTGGACTGGTACCCTGGGTACCACAACCGGTGGTCCCCTCTGACACTGCGCCTCAAGAAGGGCAATGAGCGCTGACTGGTTATTGGCAAGTGAGGCGAGGTGCTGATACTTATGCTCCAGATCTTTATAGCGGTTTGTAAGCTGCAGCATCTCGGAGGTCTGGTTGAGGATCTTGTTCTCCAGTTGAGAGAGCTCCAGCGCGTTGTCCCTCTTGCGGATGATCTCATGCAGCAGCTGCATGTATAACTGCGTCACTCTGGAATTCATATTACGGGACTCCTTGCGCAAAAGCTTCACCTCATTGACGATGCCGCCGTCGACTTCTACAAGCTGCTGTAGAGTCTCGATTTGTCTCTTCTGCTTGTGCAGCTCAGAATTGAGGAGTTCCAGCTCCTGCTTATTGACACGGTTCTCCAGCACGGCCTCAGGCTCCTTGGAGTTCACACAAATGGCTCCCGTAACCTTTTGCTGGGGTACGATGAAGGTGTAGGAGCACTTGTCCTGCACTGGAAGCTCTGGAGCCCGTCGTGTGCGAGAGGTCGACAGGAATTCAACCTCTGGACCTTCGTCACTGCTGTCAAACTGCTGAGGGCTGCCCTCCGTTCCAGGAAACCCTCCACTCGCCAAGAGCAACACCAGCCATACTAGCGCAGGGACATCCATGACCACACACACCTGTGAATTACATGAGAGGAAAATTTTTTATAATTTTTTTTATAAATGTATAAATATATTTTTCAAAATCTTAAGTATTTTGGCATAATCTTAAGACAAAGGATAACTAAAATTGCTTCGCCGCTGCTTAATATCTTCATATCAGGTCATTTGACTTTCTGTGTCAAGATTGGTTAAGGTTGTAGAATGTCATGTGTAGTGACTCTCCAAAATTGCAGTATGATATTAGTGTGGACAGCAAACAATTTCCCAATGCATTTTGCAATGAGTTTGCTTGGCTTTAAATTGACTTCTGTCTAAATTGTGATCCAAATATCACTACACTATTGACAACAGAAAATGGATTTATTTAATTTAAAAATTGCCAGAGAAACTGAAATTTTAACCGTACCTTAAGAAGCTTACCCATGTTTTTTAAACTACATTTAAAAAATGTTTTTTGTGGACATTCTTATGTTTCATTGAACCTCAAGTCAAGCATATATCATTCACATCACAACAATCAAAGTTGCTTTTGTGCATACAATTCCCTTAAATCGTTTTGGAAGAGTCAGAACTTTAATCCTTAATATATTTACTTTGATATATTTTTCCATCCTTGAGGCCTATGGGAGGCATGAGTCTAATTTTGCCCTCTATCTGTCTGAACATGCCTAGCTTATCCAAACTAACACAACCCCAGCTGATCTAGACAGGAGATCTGGCACCTCACTCAACATCTGTCACACCAGAGAACTCATTACAACAGGAGTCAGTGAGCTACCCCTGTTTCTAACCCAGCCATGGAAGCTCTTGATCTCTTGGGACAGATTAGTTTTCACTGGGAGTAATGATCTGGTGTTCCTCCAGCACTGATGGAGAAGCAAACAGGAGTGTGGCTGACCCTCACAGTGGGGAAATTATGAGGCTCAGTAGACCCATATTCTGTAAGTTCTTGGCCTCACTGGAGCTTTTAGACTTGAATCTCACTCAAAGACTTTCATAGCATCCTCTCCCTCATATGTTGTCTAGTTATTCAGGATATCATAAATGTTTCTCTCTGAGATGTTGTGTTAGATTGTTTGATTCATTGTTTTAAATAAGTCTATTCAGGAAGTTCATATAAATGAGCATATTCCAGAGATTCACTGCTTTGTTCAACTTGGTTTTATATGTATGTGTGTGTGTGTGTGTGCGCGTCTGTGTTATATAGATATTTGTATTTAGAAACTAATAATATTCATATTTTGAAATAACTTCCATTTCATTTTTGTTTTTATTTGACATTTTTAGTAATTTTGTTGCACTTTTGTCGTTTTAATTACCAAAAACTTGTTTTGAATAATTTTAGTAAACAACACTGTTGCCATAATCAGGCCTGTTTTGACCACCCACACCTCATTCAAAAACCATATTCCCCGTTGAACAATGGAGTTGCCCCAGTTGCAGGGTGACAAAGAGTCTTTAATTCTGCTGAATGTATTGTTTGGTCATCATGGGTGTCCTGGCAGGACTCTGATTTGGTAAGCTGCCAAATGAATGAGTTCTCAATGACAGCACTTGGTTAACCAAACATTGCCACAGGCTTGAACATCACAGAGGGAGAATGGAAAATTTGATGTAGCTTTGGTTTATACAAGCACTGGGATTTCACTCTGATTATAAGCTTTTATTATATAAAATGCATTTCGCAAGGCATGCATAAACTGTGCCCAAAAAAAAAAAAAAAAATGATTGATTGAATACGTTAATTACTCACTTATAAAGACAGTTGTTTTGTTCTTGAAAAAAAATCATATTTCTGAATGAATTGATTAAGTAGATGATTCAGTGACTCACTTACTGTATAAAGACTGCCACTTGTTTTGTTCATTAATGAATCAGAAGGTGTGAACAAATCATTTGAAACAGTGTTTCTGAATCAATCAATTGAGTGAATGATTCAGTAATTCGCTCATTACTAAAAAGAGTCACCGCTAATGCACAAACTGAAAATCTGTCTGTTGTAAAATAGAGCAGTTTCACGAGCTCTAATTATTAATGACCCAGATCAGAAGAACGATTTAGCATCTTACATTTCATAGATCTCTTTTACTCCAAAAACATGTCCACAATTCTGTTATTCCAGCCTGTTATCATCATAGCAAAAGCTGACAGCAGAGTTTTTTGGGGGAATTATCTGGAGAAAAGGGGATTGCAGTTCTCATTAGTTGAATTTTATAACATATTCTGGGAGGACAGCCAGAGGGGCGTTTGGTTCAGTGTAATCACTAATGGATGGATTTTGACAGGATGAAACATTTTTGCCACTAGTATTAACATCTCTGCTTGTCAAGCTGACTATCTGAGAAGGATCGATGCGAACAAACTTTGTGTTGTTTATTATATGGTGTTTGTTTATGCACAGTAAACACAATAACAGACATTTGCCGATGAAGTCAGCAAATGCACAGAAACCTGCAATCTGTCTGTCCACATCATGACTTCACCAGTGTGTCTGAATGGAAATATTCAGCTAAAAGCCAGCTTGCATTGCAAGTCTGGTTGTCTCTTTCTATTCATCTCCTTGTTCTTACTGTTTAAATACATGAAAGATGATCTAAGAGCTGTTTACACAGTATCAGTCTTATTTGTGCTGCCAAACTATTTTTGTATTTCCTGCCACTGATATTAAGTTACATAATCTTCACAGAAAAAAAAAATAATTATAATAATATGTGAGACATAAACCTCCTGCATTTTTCTGTCCCATGGAAAACTTGTCATTCTCATGTCCCCGTTCTACTATCTGGACATGTTTGATTAAGACTCTTCAGCTGTGTTCCACTCATCACAAACTGCTTTTGTCTCTCTAATCTTACTGACAGATTAAATAAACAGACAGAAATTTTAAAAGCTGTTGACTGACAAGAAGTATCTATAGACATCTATTGAAAAAATTAATTTAAGCCAGTTGCTGTGTTTTGAAACACAGTAGCTGGTTTCTAGGTAGTCTAAAGTCAATTTCAGATAACCTCCAAGCAGGTTATTGATGTTTCACAAACAATTCTGACAACTTAAAACTGCTGTGACTTATAGCTGGACTAGTAGCTGATCCAGAAGGATTCACAATCTAATGACCAGCTAGAAGTAGAAACCAGTTACCAGAAAGGCAGTAAATCAATCAGATTGTATTTGGTTTTTGTTTATTTAAATGATCTGGAATACTCCATTCTGGTCAATCGCTGTGTTCATTGTCAGATATCTACTAATACCCACCATTGTCTGAAACAATGCTGTATTTGACCTACAATACACAATTCTGACTGATCCGTTTCTCATATTAAAATATGGACTAGCTCTCTCTTGTATGTTGCGATTGTAGCATGATTTTTGTTATCAACTGTAGTACAATTTAAAATATATAAAGAATAGAACAGTTGTTTTAAATTGTAACTTTATTTTAAGGTCCAAATCTCACTATTAACAAACCATTAACTGACTTTTGCCTCAACTTCTAATTTGCTGCTTATAAATAGTAAGGTAGCTGTTAAGTTTAGGTATAGTGTCGGATTAGAAATGTAGAATATGTTTATGCAGAATATGTGCTTCATACTGTAAGTACTAATAAACAGCCAATCTGTTGATAATAGACATGCTAAGTTAATAGTGAGAATTGCTGCCTGTACTGTAATAATATTTATGATTTCACTGTATTTTTGATCAGATAAATGCAGCCTCGTTGGACATATAAGACTATTTTCAAAAAATGTTTTAAAAAGTCTTACAGACTTCAAACTTTTGAACTGTAGTGCATCAATCTTGTGTGAAAAACATAGTTTTTCTTTCTTTTTCCTGAAAGGAAAAAATAATGATGGTTTCCACTAAAGAGTGCATTTCATGTGAGGCTGAGGAACCCCCTCGTGCCGCTGTAACAGACCAATAATGATAGGTTAGACTTGCAACTTGTTGGATGTACTGACAGAGTGTCAGACGGACGGGGCATTGCAGCAGGCAGCATCTCGTGTGAGCTAATGCTGTGGGCGGCATGCGGTTTCACTGTGGTGTGTGAGCATGTGCCTCTGTGTGTGTCTGGATTCATGTGTCTGTGTGTGTCTAGGAAGGGGAATATCTGTGGTTGCTCTGAGTGGAACATAAGATGTGTTTGAGAACATGTGATTCAATGGAGTCCCTAAGTCTAAGAGCTAGGACTCCCCAACCAGCATAAAGACACAATGGAAAAGCTTTTGTCCGTGGTGAAATGTTTAGGTGAGTAGCAGGACAAGAGAAAGCACATCTGCCTAATCCATAGAGCTGTCATTACCCTTTTGGTGGGAACAAAACCCTCCAGAGTCTGTCCTTCTGACACGTACCTCAAGAAGTGTCCTGACAGGCCAAAGTGAAGTTTACCTCGTCCAGTGTTCCATTACAGTGTGGCATGACTCACAAGCTACAGCATGACTGAACTGCTTTTGAACTAGTCCACATATTCCTCATTAAAGATAAAGAAACACCTTTTAAAGGGTAGAGAACAATAACAGATGGAAACAAGTTCTGCCTTGTTGTGCCCCATTAACAAAATACCTTGGAATGGTAGCAAACAGGATGCAGAATTGTCCTTTATAATTTGATTTTGAATGTAATTTTTTATGTTATTCAGAATTAGCTATTAAACATGTCGTCATATTCTCAATGTATCGTGTTTCCAGGTATGATATTAATAATCAAAGTTTGAAACTATTTCGTTTCCATGTATGCTCTGTTTACTTACAGCGGATAAATAAGTGTTGAACACATCACCATTTTTCTCATTAGATATATTTCTAAAGGTGCTGTAATGTAATGTATGTATTCCATCCATACAAAAAAAAATAATAATAATAGGTTCAGAAATTAAGGTGTGTGTAATAAAATGGAATTACCCAGGGAAAAGGTATTGCTTACTGAAATGTATTTAATACTTTGAGCAACAGCCTTCATTGCTACTGACAGCTTTAAGACACCTTTTTTTTATGAAGAAACTGGTCACATACATTGCTCAGGGGTGACTTTGGCCATTTTATTCCACACTAACGGTCTTCAAATCTTCAAGGTTCCATGGGACTCTTCTATGAACTCTAATCTTTACTTCTTTCCATAGACTTTCTATTGGATTCAAGTTAGGTGATTGGCTGGGCCATTATATCAGTTTTACTTTCTTTCTCTGAAACCAATTGAGAGTTTCCTTGGCTGTGTGTTTGGGATCATTGTCTCGTTGCAATGTCCACCCTCATTTCATCTTCTTCATCCTGGTAGATGGCAGCAGATTTTTGTCAAGAATGTCTCGGTACATTTTTCCATTCATCCTTCCTTCAATTATATGAATTTTGCCAGTGCTACACTATGATGTTTTGGGGTGATGTGCAGTGCCATTTGACCTCCAAACATGGTGTGTATTATGGCATCCAAAGAGTTGATTTTAGTCTCATCTGACCAGACTATTTTCTCCCATTATTTCACAGACTTGTCTAAATGATGTGCAGCAAATCTTTAATGAGCTTCAACATTTTTTTTTCTTCAGCAATAAAGCCTTGCGTTGTGAGCGAGCATACAGGCCACGGCAGCTGAGTGCATTATTTATTGCATTTATTATTTTATCTAAAATATATGTACATGCTGGCCTTTCTAAAGCTCTCCACAAGTGATCCTTGGCTCTTGGACAACTCTTCTGATAATGATTTTCACTCCTCTGTCATAAATCTTGCGAGGAGTACCTGTTCGTTGCCGGTTTATGGCTAAATGATGTTCTTTCCACTTCTGGATTACGGTCCCAACAGTGCTCACTGGAACATTCAGAAGTATAGAAATCCTTCTTTAACCAATGCCATCAGTACGTTTTGCAACAAAATGGTTTATGTATTTATTTTAGATGTGAATCATGAGTTAGGAATAAAATGTATTCATCAAGAAATAAATAGGAATAAGTATTAAATTATCTACTTGATTAAAGTAATAATTTATTGATTATTAATAGATTGATAGGTCATCAACTAACTAATAAACTACAATTTCTCTAAAAAGAATTTCAAATCCGGTAAGTTGCTTTTCCTGTCATTCAAATTAAAAATGTTGTGCGGCCAATTCATTTCTAATTCCAACTCATGAATTGAAAGAGAGCCCACTCTTAAATTCTGTTCTAAACCCATAGCATTAGTACAGTGTGCAGTCATTTACATCAGCTTTCATTACTCCTATCAGGTCTGACTGTTGCACAATCACAGTTTTTGAGTCATTGATAGGGGCTGAGGGAACACAGCTGCTTGACGTCTTCTTTCAGTCTTTCCCTCTCGCTCCATCATTCCCTTGTTTTCTCGCCTGGCCTTCTCATTTCAACCTTAGCGTGGCATTCCTTGAATTCCACCCCTCCTCATTAGGGTGAGCCAAGCTGCCATACACTCTCTCTCTCTCACACACACACACACACACACACACACAAACACACACACAGAGGCTGGGGAAGGCTGATGAAGTCTTCACCTTACATTTGTGCCTGTGTGCCCCTACAAATTATTTCTGACTACAGAGATATACAGTATATAGGTTAGCGGAGCACACAGAGTAATGAGACTAAACACAGGCCTTTCACATGTTTTAACAATGGACCTGCTTGTGCATCATTAATGAAATGATGTTCCACAGTGTCACATTCTGTTTTAAAGGTATAGTTCACCCAAAAATGATGCTATTTTGTATGTACTTAGCAGTAGGGATGTAACGATTAACCGTGAGCCAGCTGAAAATCGATTCAAATATGTGACTATTCAAATGGGTTGAGATGCTAAACAAATGGCGATTGAATTAGGGTTTAGGAGTTTATATGACTGTATGTCTGAGTGGAACTTACTGTCTTTAGAAAAGTTTGGATTGTGTTTATTCTTTTCATCTTACCTCTGTATAATGCATATTAGAGTTCATAAATGCAGCACTGCTTTATTTACAGCGGAAGCCAAGGAAATCCTTTAAACGCCACCTGCTGGCAGAGATTGAATCTGCGTCTCGTTCAGCTTTCATGCAGATATTTTGATGTATAGTTTCACAAAACTGAAGTCAAATCATTCAGTTTTTGCCTCAAATTTTGAAATTATATTATCTAATTTAGATTAAAAACTAATCATGTTGCATGTTTATGGCATCTTTGTTTGGATCATTATTAAAATTGTAGTGGTTGCCTCTTAAAAGAGCAATAATATGCAAGTGCTATATTAGTATATTATTATAGTGTTACATTTCAATTTCACAAAGAATCGTGCAACTTTTTGTCCAAGCAATAATAAAGGGACACATTTAATTTATAGTTTGTCTTAAATCTCATTTTGTAAAAAAAAATTATAATAAATCGAATTGAGAAATCAGAATCGTGGATCAGATCATGACTTGAGTGAATCGTTACATCCCTACTTAGCAGAAAGTCGCCCTTTCCCATAAAAGTATTTAGTGACTTAAACTTTCAAGCTAGCATAAAATGCCCTAAAAGTTATCTGTCAAGTAATCTGAAGTTTTCTGTTGGATTTGTGTGAGGAGGAGACCTAAATTTGAGTTATAATTTACCAGAATGTTTTAGCAGCTCTTTTTTGTTTTTTTAGTGTCTTGTGCTCACCAAGGCTGCAAAAACACAATAGAGCATAATAAATGCATTTTATTTTTATTTAGTTTTTTTAAGTTTGAACAGTATACAGTTTATAATAATGTACTGGGAATAGGGCTGAACGATATATCGTTATCGTATCTATATCTATATATGAACTTTCAAGATATTAATATCGAAAAAAGCAACGATATAGACAATATAGATTTCCCCTCTCCGCGCTCGCCCTGCATACAACTCTGGCAGTCACAACAAACATCAGTTTTACGAGTGCCCTTGACTGCACCGCTAAAGCCAGCGCGCGCACACTACCAGGGACGTGGGAACTATATTGTGAGAGGGAGGGTGACGTTTCCATGGTGACGCGTCATTGCTTGTCACGTGACACACTGCAGCAGCAACAGCGCTGAATGAATGATGATCTGCTTTTATATCATTTTTCCTTTTTTATTCAGAATATTCACAAACGTTTTAGTTATGACATGAAATATCTGATATTCCGATTGCCAAATACATGCAAGTGGAAGTATATTGTTGTTTAAACACCTTTATAACGATTGCGTTAGTTGAGCTGTATGCGCGATGGGCGCCGCCGTGTTAGTTTGTGCCGCAGACGCAGTTCAGAGAATCGGATTGCATTTACAGTTTAATTTTTTTAACAATTTTTTTAAATGGATTGAATCATTATTAAAAATAATCTTGGAGATTTTCGAATTGCCTAAATCATAAATGAAGCCTGCAGTGATGTTTTTCTTTTGTTATGGCAGCCGTCCCCTCTGCATATATATTTTTTTCGAGAATGCTGCACTCCTGTTGCCGTTTGTTATTCTTCACGAAAGTTCATGGCAATAAATAAGAAATATTGCTGACTTGTGCGTTTCCAGCGCTCTATTTACGTTCGTCTGTTATTTGACATTGAAAAAGGAAACCTTTTTTTTTTTTTTTAGACATGGAAAATCGATTTTACAATCGATTCAATGAACACTTATGTCTTAAAAATCGAAAATGATTTTTTCACAAAAGTGACAGCACTAGCTCTGAGCGCGTCTGTCTCTGTAAAGTTGTGTATATGTTAATACTTATACATTTTAGGTAGCATAAATACATCAACATTGTACCATTCAGCCTATCTAAATGCACTTAAATATATTTGCAAACTTTACGTATGTATACCTGCAGATAGTAATGAGATCAGCCTACTATACAGACCCTGCACCCAGACAGACCCCAGTATGAGAAAAATAGTTTTGTAATTTGTTTAGGTAAGAATCTATGATTTCTTTCATTAAAACATTTCCATTAATATAATAAAAAATGTAAGTAGTTACTAATAAGAGAATACAATCAAATCCGACATATGTTATCCTCTCTGCGAACCCTTGGAATACCTTCAAGGACATCTAGTTAAAAATCAATTGTAGAAACAATCCTGAGGGCTTTGTATACAGTTTCAGTTATTAGCTTTGTGTATTTTGTTGCCATGGCATGTTCATCAATAAAGAGAGCACTAAAGACTATTCATATTTTGAAAACATCTTCACCCATAAACTCTCTCTTGTTCAAACAGAATCAGGGCTGAACAAAGCCCGATTCAGAAGTCTGCCTCCGTTCCGATTACTACAAATGGAAAAAAGCTTCCTGGGGAATGAAACAGAGTCACACTAACAGTCAGCTCTCTAGCATCCTGTCCCAGCAAATCATTTTCCTCTGGGAGTGGGATGTGTAGCTTACTTTACCTCCCTCCATCCATCTTGCATCCCTCTTCTTTTCCTTTCTCAAATTCTAAAATGAAAAATTAAATCATAAGACTGAAAACACTCCTTTCGTGCTGTTTTAAACCACTTTTTTATTTCTTTGTCCATCATTCACACCTCAGCGTGTTCGTAAACCTGTCTAGACTCTCATAGAGCACACGGGGAACAACTCTTTTGGTCTGAATGCCTGCAGACGTCATTATTCACGTGGCTGCTTTGTAGTCTCTGATTGCGTCTGGGAGCCTCATTGATAACAATCATTGTGTGTTTATTACCAATTAACTGCCTGTTGCCGCTAAAACACCCCGTCTCCAAATCTTTTACTTCCGTGTCCTCATCAAGCCCAGCAAAGATTATCTCTCAGAATTAAATGTCACCCGAGGAGACAGATGTTATCCATACAATCATGACAACAGCGGAGTGGGAGCTTAAAAACAATTACCCAAGTACATAGAACAACCCCTGATCTCAGCATGTTACAAAAAGGCAAAATTAAAAAGATTCCAAGATTAGCACATGCATTGTGGTGAGCCGGATGCAATTACACATGTTTAGAGAGCGAGCTGAGCCTCAGGGCTCACCTTACCCTTACCAGATGATTCCAGTTTATTGCAAAGCACCCTCTTGATATCCGTCAATGCCCAGGAGAAACCGAATGAAGTGCCTCTGTGGAAATAGTTATCACAACTTGCAGAAATGCTCTGTGGGGTTTCCTCTCGCTCGGTCTGTCGTAATCCCCCACTGTCTCACTTTTGTTAGTATGTCCTCGGTGTCAGTGGAAAGGTCTTCAGTCTACAAGCCCTCAGTTAAACACCTCTGTCTGTGTGGTGATGCAAAGCCTGCAAATCCTCTCTCAAGAACTCTGAAAAAAACTACTTCTTCTCAGGGAGACAGGAGTGAAATGTTAAATACATATTAAACAAACTGAAAAGTTTAATCAAAGCATGACTGAAAGCAAGTCCTTTTAAAATGTTTACGGTCAAGTATTTCAAGGAGATGTTAGAGAGGGCTTTGAAGACCTCAGAAGATCAGCAGATATGTATATTAAGTGCTGTAGGTTTCTCTGGGTTTTGAAGGCAATGAAAGTCCACCAGCATGTTCTTCTAGCCCTCTGAAGAGTTTGTGTTCCCTGTCACTCTTACTGGACTAAGTCCATCACCTCTGTTGCACTAACTTTTTCTGCTCCTCTCTCTCTCCCTCTTTTCTTTACAACAGGCAGTGGATTTGGGGTTGGTCCACCCCCTCTCCACTCTCTCCTCCCCTTGGCACAAAGGGATCTGAAAGCATGAGCTTCTAATCCCCCACCCGTATTCACAACCCCTGCTATTCAGTTCTCCCTTTCTGTGTCTATTTCCGGCTGGTCGGCTAACAGCTGCAACGGCTGTCTGGAGTTCAGTGATGTCACAGCAATCAGGTCCTAATTGGGCATGGATATAGGGTTAAGAACTTGGCTAGAATGAGAGGTGGGAAGATCAAAATGAGAGGAAAAGAGAAAGGAAGCATGGCAATTCTGTCTTTTTTTGGCTTTTAATTGAGATAATGAACTTCTTTCTTGGATTTACGTTGGAGTTGGTTTATAAAAAGTAATAATAACAGTGATTGACCTGTGCATCTCTGCTATTGCTGGAAATAAATCACAAAGCTACTTTTTATGTGCGGGAGTTTGGGGATGCAGTTATTTATACTGACAACAGCTTGTTTATTCCGTTGCACTACCACTGTTTTGTAGTTGTTGTTGCGGAGTAGGTCTGGATTTGTTTTGTTTTATTGGTAACATCCCGTTTCATTTTCAGGGGCCAGTGGGTTGTGGTTTTGAATTTGTGAACAGCACATGCACTGTGGTTTGACCCGGTGGACCGGTTACCTGAAATGTATTTCAAAACATTTAAACTTATATTTTAAATGAAGTAAATTAAGAAAAATGCAAAACTATTCTACTCCCAAGATTATTAATTTCACATTTCCCTGCATTTATAAGCATTTCTCCATGGTGGTCTATGGACTTTAATGAAAGCTCTAGCATGCTGTGGTGGTCCTGTTAATTGTTTTAATTTCCCAAAACAGGAAATCAGTTTGAGGGTATTTACAAGCTGTCTGATGTGGGATATTTCTCTATGGAACGTTCACTCTCTGTACGGCTCACAAGGTGTTCTTAGAGCAGATGTGGAACAGAAACTATGATTCTTATAAGGTCACAGCTCACCTGGTTTTAGGATCTCACCTGAGATCTTTGGGGAGTTGTAATCCACACTGACTGACTGTGTATCCCATCATCATCTGTCTCTGATCAATCAAGATCCATTAACTTCAGACTGTGAACAGACTTTCATCTTCTTTTCAGTAGGGGAAGTATAAAAAGGGTTAGCAATGAAACTTGAGAAAGATCTTGGAGCTCTGAACCAAAAGACAAATGTTCTTGAACAATCCACCACTCTTTATTTTATTCATTTAAAAAATAAAAAATAAAAAGCAGTTATGTAAATTATCCTACTGCAATGTCGATATAAGCAAATGCTGAAAGCATAGTCCAGATATCTGGTATGTAGTGTAGCTTATATGTATACATATAATGGAATATATATATATATATATATATATATATATATATATATATATATATATATATAGAGAGAGAGAGAGAGAGAGAGAGAGAGAGAGAGAGAGAGAGAGAAATTAGTAGTGGGCCGTTATCGGCGTTAACGTGCTGCGTTAACGGGAGACTCTTATCGGGCGATAAAAAAAATGTCGCTGTTAATCTATTCTCAAAATTGGGTTGGTAGCTGGGTCTTTACTAAGCAAGCTATGATGACTTTCACCTTGATATTTTATATAACCGACTGGCCAGCCTAAAAAGATGCTCAGGACAGTTGACGGGCCACTGCTGCGCATCGTCACGAAAGCTTATCTTTTTCACGTGTTTTTAAGGGTTACCGCCTGTCGATTTAAACATTAAAGCATCCGAACACAAGACGCGGAAAAGCTGAACAGAGCTGGTTACTCGCGCTGTGTTCGGTGCGGAGAGCTCGAGAGCCGCGTATCACGGACAGCAACACTGAACCGAGCTCTCTTCTGCGAAGTTCACCTCGAAGCCCCTCCTGCACCTGAACGGACAAATACAAATCACAGTTTGAACAAACAAAAAGATGTGAAAGAGCCCAATTCAACACTTGCGGTGTTCTGGTGTTCAGGGCTCACGTAGAGAAAGGTGTCTCAAGCTTGAACATCGAATTTGCTTATTTTTGCTCTTGTGCCGACAAATACATACAAAATATGTCAAAAAATCCACCTTGGAAATGATGCTTGAAAAAAACTGTCAGTTATTTCTTAAGTGAAAGTAAACAGTTGAGGAAAAAAATGGGATGCGTATTCTATCGGATGTGTTCATCGTCTCTTAAAGTGACCACGCCTAATTTAGCTACTGGCTGCTGTAATGTTAATCCAAGAAAATGAAAATGAAAATCACTCACTGCTCTTGACTGAATTACTTTGTAGTTTTAAAAGTCAAACCAAAATTTAATAATACACCAGATATAATTTTTGATATATATAGAAAAACTGTAATAATGTGAGAAATGTTGAAGGTGTCTGAATAAATGTAGGTTTGATTGTATTTTTGTATATTGTATATTGTATATTTCATTTTTACATTGAAGACTATCCAGTGCTATTTTACATTTCATTATTTGATTTCTGTACCTTGACACCTACAAACTTGAAAAAAAAACTTAAACATTTTGTAAATAGCACAAATAAATAAAAAATAAACGAACATACAAATTAAGCAATTTCAAACAGGGCCAACTGGTACAACCTTCACCGGGGCCCCGCTGACCCCAGCTACAGCCCTGCTCACGCCTGTTTCACACATACTCCGTCTGCAGTGCGTATGCAGTCCGTGTGCGTTATGTACTGTATGTGGTGCAGCACAGACTCGATGTGCTTTCACACAGGACGCATTTGCAGTCTGCTACTCGGTACGTAAACGATCGCTGCACTGCTGCAGACGCAACGCTCCTGGAACACAACTGGAATCCTTTAACATGGGTGCGTAAAAGAATATGCATACGCACTGCAGACGGAGTATGTGTGAAACAGGTGTAAGGTTGTTTGCACCTTGTATAATGTGAAATTAGTTTACAGCTTTTTCAAGCACATTGTGATTCATTTTGGAAACAGGAAATTAGCCTCTTTTCTAATCCACACCCTAGCTTAATAAACCCCTTCTCAAAGACTTACTGTCTGTCAATTTTATTTGGGTAACACACATATTCTGAATGCCTTCGGCAGAATTCGAATGAGCCATTTTAATCTAGATTCTAGACAAATACATAGATCTAGATTAATTTCAAGATCACAGTGAGATTAATCTAGATTAAAACAATTAATCTATACCCACCACTAATTGAAATACATATGGAAATAATGTATTTTCAGTGGCTTAACTGCATTTTAAACCAGTTAATAATTCATTTTGAGCATATGAAAAAGAAAGACATTGGAAAATGCTGACAAAAGGTTAAAGTCATCCATAAATCTTTCCTTGGATTTTTTCAGTACTCTCTGAAGCAGTTTTGTTGGTGCTAGGTACAGTGTCTTGCTTTGCTTGGCAGAACGTTCCTCTGGAACACAGCTCAGAGAATCAAACTTTATGCCTGATATCCCAAAAGTCTTGGAAATAAACAACTTTATCCTGATGTGGTTTGCCATGAAGAAGCAGTAACGGTTTGATTGAAAAGGGAGAATTGAAACATTCTATCCATATTTTATATTATTGTATCTAAGCATATTTTATTTATTTATCAACCTATCAATATATCTTTCTATTGTTCTATAATTTTATCATTCGCTTTATCTATTGTTTATCTGTTCATTTTATCTGTCTTTCTCTCTTTTGCTCGTTTGCTCGCTCGTCTGTCAGTTGTTTGTTCATTCATTCATCAATTCATTCATTCTGTCTCTCTGTCTGTCTATTTTTCTATCATTCGTTCTTTCATTTTATCACCTAGTACACCAAACGTGAAATCTGAGTAAATGAATGTAATGAGCAGCTGCTAGATATTTTAGTTAGGTGTTCAGAAATCCAGAGTTACTATGGCAGCATTTATTTCTATCAGAGACACATGGAGTGGTGTAAGACCAAAAGACTTTATAAGGTAACCTCTTGAAAGTGATCTTTGATCAGAAGTGCTATTAGATGTGAACATCGGTTTTCCACATGCAAGTGGTGGGGAAAACTCCACCATGTGTTGGGGTTTTTGCATTCGTTTTGTCTTATTCACAATGCCAGTCAGCACTTTGGTCTGTATCGAGATCTCTAATCTGTGTCATAGACTCAGTTAACTGTGTCAAATTCTTTCCTGAGGACCGTGTGCTTGGAATTCACCCAAAACCAGCATGTAACTGTGGGTTGCTTCTCTTTCCATTGCTAATCCAAAACACATACAGCAATGAAAGTAAAATATTCATTCTATGTAACTAATCAATGCTTTTCAAAGCCAAAATTTGAGAGGAAAATCAAGTGAGATATTCTCACTAGATTTCTGTCGAAGAACACCTGCCTAGCAAGATACTCCCTTTAGGTGAGGAAAGGAAAAGACAAAGTGATCTCAAATGAATAGCTCCCAGACTACATCTCACTTCAGAAAGAAATCATCAGACTAGCATCTGTTGCTGAACACAGTGGTTCCAGTTGAGAAATAATGATGTGAAAGACAGGTGAAACCAATATATGGAGTTGTTATTGGGTTCAAATTGATGTCCACCCACTGTGAATCATCACATGATGTAAATGGCATCATTTTACTAACAGATGTGTTTAATTGATACATAGATGTGATATTTCTGAGCATTAGCTCATAGCCTTCCATGTTAATTGTTGCTCGCTCTTAGCTCAAGCTGCAAGTATGTTTCATTAGGTATACATTTTGTAATTCAATAAATATTTTTACCAGATAATTTGGTCATAAATAAATTGCTAAGAATATTTTATTAGTTCTTAATGTCTATATAGTTTAAAATTTGTCAATTGATAATGTCAATTCACTGAATAATATTCTCTGGAATACTGGAATATAACAAACAAAACATTGTATTTTATTGCATTTCTCAACTGGAATGTTATATCAAAATTATAAATAATGTTTTGTCCTTCTAGATTATGAAATGCCTGCCTACAGCACGTTTATCTATGCAGTTATACAGAACTATATACTAAAACTGTGATTGTTCGCGGCAATAATAAATAATTTGCATAGAGTTGTATTTATTTAGATGTTTATTAGCAAAATAATGATTATATAGTAAATAGTAATACAATTTAGGGTGTTTTAAACAAGTGAATCTTGTTCAAAGTTACATGCGGTGGCCTTGCTGGAGCATTTCCTGAGCATCAACCACGTCAACCCACTGAGTGAACAGCAAGATGAAAGTGGCTTCACGAGACTAATGATGGAGCAATTTTACAACAGAGACAGAATTAAATTCAGCACTTTTTTCCCAACATGCGCTCATTAATGCTGTATGCATGTTTTGCATGTCTCTTTTTGTTAATACACCTGATTCAGATAGCCAGCTCATTAGAAGTGAGCTCCGTGCATGAACTGTGTTCCCATTGACATGCTCCCTACTCCCTGAGCAGGGGAAATCTTTTGACATTTACCTCACTTCCGAACATTCATTCACGGATTTGCGCTGCGCAACGTCTAAACACACGGACAAGTGTGACATCATATACCTCTCTAAATAATAAAATTTACGTATATAACATATATATATATATAACATATATGTTCACTTAGGAATCATGGCGGAATATCATGTCATGTCCACTTCGCAGGGCACTTACAATCGAATATAATAAAAGTCTGAAGCGATAAGAGAAAAACATACAAAATGTGCAGAGCAGGGGGCCCGAGGACTGTAACTGAGAACCGTTGATCTAATGCATCTAATATGTGCATAACTGGCTGTTATGTTAACTTTGTTTACTAACTACTGTTTACTAACTACAGCAAATCAAGTACCTGCACGCCGTTGTTGTTGCCGAATATGATAAAATGCTTAAATATCGAGGAAAATACTGGTAAATCGTTATATCGTTGTCTTGCAAAATATTTTTTTTGTGAGACGTAAAGCAGGATATGATTGGAATAAAAAAAACATGCTTGTCGCTTGTTAAAGGGGGGGTGAAATGCTCATTTTCACTCAATCTCCTGTAAATCTTGAGTACATATAGAGTAGTACTGCATCCTTCATCTCTCCAAAAAGTCTTTAGTTTTGTTATATATATATTTATATATTATAAGAGAAAAATAGTCTGTGCCGATTTTTTTCGGAAAAACACGAGCCGCTGGAGGCGTGACGTGTGGGCGGAGCTAAAGAATCACGAGCGCGAGTAGGCTTTTGCGTTGAGAGCGTTTGGAAGTTGTGACATTACCGTGAGGAACAAAAAAAAACATAATCCAAAACAAACCATGGCTAACAGTCAGATTCAGCCGTTTATTTATTTATCCCGAGGCTGAAACTGAACGAGACCAGCAGCAGCAACGACTACAACAGCGTCTCTATGTGGTATGTATTGAAACTGTATATATTTGCTTATGTAACCCCTCTCTCCCGGGTCCTTTCCGACGCTCCTCGCACTCGCTCCGAGCGGGGCTCGAACCCTGGTCTCCTCTAACAAGGAGGCTAAATGGCTACAGCCACTAGCATCTGTTGCTAGTGGGTCTCTTGAGAACGGGTAGGTTTACCTGCACAGCACTACTCGCTGGCCTCCGTTACACTTAGCGGTTTTGGAAAATGACTAAGTTCCACTTTATGTCGTCTTCTTTTTTTCTTTAAAGGTGTACAAGGTTTACTTGTTGTGCTTATGCGCCGATAGCTAAGTTAACAACACAGAGATATTTGAAGCAGGTTTACTCACCGCCTGCGGTTCCAACACACGATCGTGATCCTTTTTCGTTGGGACTGCATTATCCTTAAGAAATAAACGATATGCAATTCCGGTGTCAAACTGGGCCTTGTTTGTAAAACAAGCATCTTCGAAATGCAGGGAACAAACACAAACACTTGCAAAAGTTCCTCGATGCTCTTTAAAAATAAACTCCGTCCATTGGTCCCTTGATGTTTTTTTTTTTTTGGTAATCTGTGAAGGGTTGTCTTGCCCTCGCAACCAAAAACACACTTCTTTTGTGACATTTCGCTCTCGCTCTGGTCAGTGAATGTCTCGTCTCTGCTCTGCTATACGGGAGCGCGCTCTTCCGGCAGAAGTGCCCTTAGGACCCATATAAGGAAATTCCGCTCCAATTAACGTCACACAGACCCATACTCGAAAATAACTTTCCGAAACTTGTGACAAACTGGAAAACGTACAACTTAATTTTTGAAACTTTGTCCATGTTTAGCATGGGAATCCAACTCTTTAACAGTGTAAAAAACTCAGTGTTAATTAAATAGCATTTCACCCCCAACCCCCAACCCCCCCCCCCCCCCCCCCCCCCCCTTAAGAAAAGTTTGGCAAATGGGCTTATTCCTTACAAACTTGTGATTAAAAAAGATTAATAATGCATAAACTAAAATGTTGATGAGGTATATATTAAAATAGCTTGAGTTGCAAGATATGCTCAACTTTTTACATAACTTAAGTGGATGAGGTGCTCTAACTGCAAGTTAGACCAAAGCAAAAAAGCTACAAAATAACTGATGAGAAAAGAAAGAGACAAAGCAAAATATCTCAGTGCTGAAGTCATCGCTGTGGAGATGACCGTGACTGTCACTATAAATCAAAAATGTTTGAAATCAGTGTGCAGCATGAAAGTTATTGCCCTGTTTGCAAGCATAATCATCTCATAAATGCAAATAAACATTGGTTTCAAGCTGTCTGGCATTTGAAATTGGTTAGTTCATTGCATCCCCATCAAAACTAGGACTTTCTTTCATTTCACTTTCTTTTCATCCCTGTACTTTCCATCTGTCTTTTGTTTTGTCCACTTTAGTCCATTAAATGTTTTTAGTAACAAGGCACTGTTGTACAAGCCTGGGCTTTGAGCCACTTAATAGCACAAAGAGAGCAGTTAGGGGTATCTGTCTTCTTTCTGTTGTGACTGGGAAACACAGAGAGTGTTAACTTAAGATAGTCAGCGGGTGGAAACACAGTTCAAAGGAAACAGGAATGATAGTAGTTTATCTTGAAGATTTGTTGCTGATATGGCCTCTTGTTATACCTGATGCAGTGTACCTTGTTCAGCAGGCACAAACACAAGGAGAGTGATGTCATCTATCTGCTAATGCAAGGTTTCAAAAGCCTGTGTGTGATGATCCGTGTTATCCAGCACGATATGAGTGTTTTAAAGAGCATGTTGTGTGCTTCAGTGGAAGTAAGGAAATCTGACCTTTTATCTAAGAAGTTCACATGGTCACTGATTTGTTAACAATTGATCAGTGACCTAACAAAATGCTTGGAAATGAATTAATTTTTAATCTATAATATATATATATATATATATATATATATATATATATATATATATATATATTATATATATATATATATATATATATATATATATATATATATATATATATATATAATATATATATATATATATATATATATATTCTGCAGAACATATTATCTAATTACATTGACTGATAAAGGTTGTCAGTAAGAGTTCAAAAGTTTATGGAAAAACAACTCAGATGTGAAATATACAACAACTTTAAAATCCTGAATTGACCTCAGATTAGAAAAGGATCTTTGATCTGCTGTGATCATGCATGAAGGCCAATGTGCTCAAGTTTTCCAGACATGGAAAAAGTGAGCATCTGAGGTCATGGACAGATCCTCCGAGCAACAGTTTGTTTTTGTAAAAAAGCTTTGTGTTTGTTTGGGTGGTTGCAAATGATTTCAGGGCAGCAATAATTAATTCATTGTTTGACACAGATCTTGTCTTGGTTTGTTCGTGCCTGTGAAGATAGAAAGGGCTTGCAGGGTGAAAGTCTAATTATAGCGGAGGTGGACCAAACCAAGAAAATGATCTGTGACATCATTGCAGCTGCAAGAATCCAGAATCATGGGGGGATGTGTATGTAGGAGTAACTTTCATGTATTTAGGCTGTAAAAAGTGCATTCATTCCATTGAAGTCTTGTCAAGCGGAGGTTGACAGGAACTGCATTTGTTCAGGGTGAACTTTTTCCATAAAAGCATTGACTTTTCATTTGCGCCATTCTGCACACATTATACAAATGAAAGAGGTGAGGAACCACACAGATTCTGCTGGGTAAACATTAGTCAGAACAAGGCTGAAGTATTCTCCTGTCACCATTGATGATGGATGTGCTTGCATTGACCTCAGGTGACCCTTTCACCCAAAGGCCTCAGAGTACTCATCCTTTTCACTCTGAAATAACTGACTACACCACAATGAAAAAGGGTTGTTTTCAGCCACAGCAAATTGACCATGAAACTGACCTTTTAATAAAATTTTGATATAGGTTTCCCACGTATTAAGTCGCGATTACGAGCATGTTGCATTCTTTTCTGTTAAAAATAAGAGTGAACAGTGGCTTGTGAATGTAGATGATTAGTCAAAATTATTTAATCGGGAGCGTTCTTGTGAGCACTGCTGCAGACTTAGGCCCACCCTAAAATGCTCTCATTGGTTGAGACGCGTGATGACACCCATCCCAAGCCAGTACTTATCAACACCCCACCCCTCCTGTGACCCATAGTTTGTATGTATGTGTATTCAGAACCAGTGAGCAACTTTCATAATAATAAAAAAACGTATGCACTAATTATAATTGTGTTAATACGTGATAAAATAATTGTCAGTGTTAATTAATGCATTAATGCAGTAATAACACGTTAACTTGCCCAGCACTAATGTTTTTATTTTATTTTATTTTTGTAATTTAATATTTTTTTTATTTTTTTTGCCCACATTGACACATTATTCCATTTTATAATATAATTTATTCTGGTCTTTCTGATTTCAAAAAACAGCTTAAAGCTATGTATCATGCACAATAAAACATGTGATACGGGAATTTTTTTTTAGTTTATAAATCAGTTCATTTATAATTCAGTCCCTAACAAACAAGTAATTCAGACTTTTTTATGATGGCGTTTAATTATAATTTTTTTTTTTTTTTTTTTTTTTATGCAACAACAACAAAAAAAGGTTGTTGTTCAAAGGTTTTTGGAAGTATCATAAAAAACAAAAAAATCAGTTGTTGTTTTTTTGCAAGTGAGACAAGCAAGCAGAGCTGTTGCAGAAATGTGTGTAAAAATGCTGAAGATAATAATTACACAAAGCACTACTGTTAATTGGTTTTCTTTTCTTAAACAGGAATGCATTAATGACACAAAATTGAGATTATGTACAGTTAAATATTGATAGATGTGATTGACAGCCCTAATTATAAGTGGAGGGAAATTGCACAAATTCGCCACTCAATGCATACTTCATTCTCCCATTCACCGTAAGCTTCCAATTACGTGTAAGCGGCCATGCAGTGAAAATGTTATTTATTTTGGATCAGTTTTGACTGGTATTTCTGTAGATGCAGCAAAATGTCTCCATGGCTGCTTTATTAGTCTGGCTTCATTCTGAGCTGACTCAGAGCTGTCTGCCTCACCTGTGAGTAATATTTGAACACAGACCTTCCTTGACACTGACACGTTCACGCATGTAACAGTAGCCCTACCCTAAGTCTTTTTCCATAGTCTCATAGTGGGCCGGAGCACATGTGCTTTGCTTGAGATCAGGCTATTGATTCCCCACCTGGCCGTCTGACATTGAGTGTATAGAAAAGCAGGCTGGTTTGTGTGTTTCATAGTGTGCGGTGATAATGGTGTGTGTTTGTGTAAGGGAAACAGCTGCAGTCATTGAGTGGCACATTCTTTTTTTAGGTTATCTATAAGGTCATACATTTGTGTTGACTCTCCAGTGGTAATTAGAGACAAATTGCTGCTCTTAAATTCTTCTAAAATCTCTAAAAATGCATCTGAAGTGTTAAGCTTAAATGGTTTGATGTGTTCCAGTTCCCCATACAAAGTCTCTCTTTCACCATCGTTAATTTCCTTCCTAAAGTATGCTGGCGTTTTCCTTATTTCCTAAGTTTTATTTTCCTGCTGTGCCTAACATGTTTTTTTTTTCCTCGAGCCACATGTGGCTGGTGCGATTTACAGTTATTTTAGCAGGCTACCCCACGGACTCCACTCCACAAAAATTGGTGAAAAAAAACAACATGAGTGATATGAATCTTACATCCACTTTCCACAGTTTGGAAGTCCTGTACGGCCGTAAAATTGTCTACCTCATAATGTCTTTGTGATTGCCTCGGGGAGTCCGAAAGCTGTCCAAGTGAACATTATTGTGAAATTGTCATCACGTCTCAGGCTTCCTTAAGTCTCATAAATTTGCATTTGAGAGGAATAGCAGACTCTTGATTTTATTCAGAAGTCAAAAAAGTCCCTAAAGATCTGAACTTTCCATATTTCGACATTTGACGTCCATTTGAGGGCCCATCAGTTATATTTACATAAAGGATCCTGTGCTGGAATGTGCATTAAATGCTGATTATCTCTATTTTCCTTGCAGTTTTTCCACTTCCATGCTGGTTTTGTGGAGTATAGAGATGCGTCTTCACTTCACAGCTGTCAGTTTTATACTTAAAATGGCATGCTCTTGTCACATCAGCTTTAAAACTTAAACATTCATGGTCTTTTATGTGTACTTCATGTAAAAATCTTGACTTACAGCTTCCATATGGATTTTTTTTTTTTTACAAGACAGTTTTCTATACACCACAAGGAAGGAATATATGGAAGGAAAGTATAGTGAAGCTTTTAACAGATGCCTTGCATTAAAGTCCCCAGTGACACACGCTGAGCCCAGTGAGCTCAAATATAAGGGGCAAAACCACTCCTGAGATAACACAGGATAAACAGAGAGGGATTCAAAGGCGAAGGCAGATGTTTCCAGTAATTATCCAACTAAGGATATTTCCTCAGGCATTCTCTCAAAGACATCATTTTACAATGAACTAGTTGAACATATGGAAAAAATTCCATCTTCTAGGAATTGTCACTCAGGGCTGTCGCTCAACATAAACGTTGTGTTTGTGGTTAAAAATCATTTCGTTTCACTGTTGAGGAAGATCGAACGTGCAAGATAAACCTCATTCATTTCAAGCCGTTGATACACTGCCAGAGCACTTTAGATGGTTTCCCTTTTCTGTAAAAATAACTTTCAGCTGCCAATAACAACCAGATCAGATTTGTTTTATAGGAGGAGTTGAAGCATCAGCTATGAAAGTTTATCTGAAGATATTTTCCTTTTTGTGACTGAATAGTTTCCTTTTGACCTTTTGTGGAAAATTTCGAAATTGAAACCACGCGCTTTGAATGTGCTTGATCCATTAACAAAACATCGAGAACTGCTTAAGTGGTTCTGGATTTTGCCTGCTTTAGATTTATGATATTTTCTGAATATTAATTTTAATAGTGCATTAAAAGCCTGATTTGAAGTGTAGCAATCTTAAAGGAATAGTTCACCCAAAAATGAAAATTGGCTTAAAATGCTTTGAAGAAGTGTAGCATTACATCACTTGTTAGCAATGGATCCTCTGTTGTGAATGGGTGCCGTCAGGGTGAGAATTCAACAGCTGATAAAAGCATCACAGCAATCCACGAGTAATCCTTATAACTCCAGTCCATCACTTAACATATTGTGAAACAAAAAGCAGTGCTTTTGTAAAATAATGTACCCATAATTAAGATGTATATAACTTCAAACCATTAACAAGCGAATACAGACCAACAGTTGAATAATTTGGTGGATTTTGGTATGAGAGGACAAAAATTAATTATGGACTTTTCATGGTGAAAAATGCCTTAATGATGGAATTGTTTTCTACATACACACAATTGATTAATTTTTGTAATGGAGTTGTATGGATTATTTGTGGATTATTGTGATGTTTTTTTTTATTTTTTATCAGCTGTTGAGACATTTTTCAAAAATGTGTTATGTGTAACACACACACACACATTATATTTGTACAAATGTTTGCAAGTGTGGTATTGGATCCCATTGCCTTTCATTCACATTAGAAGCAATCTTTTGTAATCCACATAAAAAAGAAGCTCATACAATTTTGGAAAATATATGAACATTTGTGCTACATGGTCCTTAAATTTGAAGTGTCTATAAAATGTGTGAGTGACATGGCTGGTCTTGATGTCTTGCATTGGTTTTTAACTGCAGACACTTTTCTCCTTAAGTCCCATCTGAGAACAAGGTGTGCTCTGTTAATGCCTGCTTGGGTTCAGGTCTGCTAGTTTTAATGCTCACTGCTGCCGGGAGCGGAGCAAGAGTGATGTGGCAGCACTGCAGGTGACATTATGCGTAACGTCATGCTTAAGATATTGCCTTGTTTGCTTGTTAACTGAAGAGGGAGGTAATTTTTAGTCAGTGACCCTCTATAGGCTAGAGTGTGGACGCCAAATATCAGCACCTCTGGATATTTAGAGGAGTTTAGTGAAAAGTGTGATTGTTTTAGAACATGCATATTTCACAATATTTGTTTCCTAGGTTTAGTTAGGCCATTTTGATTTCATCAGGTCTTTAAGCATCATCTTTGTTCAGATTAGATCATCTAAAGTAGAAATAACGCCAGTCGGGTCTGTGCCAGTCATAAGCGAAGCACTTTTCTGTTAAACAGAGTTCCATTCCGTCATGCTCACGCTCAGAACAGAAGATCCTGTGAAATATGAGCAACATGCGTGCAATGAGAACCAGCATGGTACATGTCATTTTTCTGCTGAGTGGATGACTTATTTCTGTGAGTCTTTTTAGATTTTTTTATTTTCTATTTGATGACAGCAAGCCAGTATCACAGTAGAGGGGTCCAAGTGTCTTGTCCCATCACAGACAGACCAGATTATGGGACCACGACAGTAACATAAAGATGATTTTTGTGGAACACATTTTAATTAAAAAAAATTGATTACAGAAGTTTGGTGGCATATCTTTAGTTTAGTTTTAAGCATCAGATGTTTAGTTTTCAGTAGTTGTAAGCATGGTACAGTGCAACACGGGGTTTTTCAATTGTCCTCTGTTGTCTTTATGTTCTTTGGTGATGCAGCTTGAATATGTCAGCTTAAGCTTTGCCTGTTTTTCTGATTTCAAGCCAGGCCAAAAATTTGTGTGAGATCATTTCCTGTCTGCAGGAGAAGTCCATGGGAAAGAGATACAGATTCACAAACTTCTGGAACAAACACAGAAATCCAAATCCAAAAAACACATCTCATACAAAACCACAAAAATCAGTAATTGTAAATTGGCTTCCTCATAGATTCTGTTGGAGCTGTTATTTAAAGGAGTCAACTACACTACGGGGTTGTATAAGTTCTTTTTTTCTCTCTTTCTCTCTCTCTCTAAAATAAATCTATGCTCACCAAGGCAGTCTTTACAAAAAAAAAAAAAAAAAAAAAAAAACTGTAGAAATGGTTAAATTGTAAAATATTGTAACAATTTCAAATAAACATTTTCTATTTTAATATATTTTCAAATTTCATATATTCCTGTGATGACAAAACTGAATTTTCACCAGCCATTATTCCAGCCTTCAGAGTCATGATCCTTCAGAAACCATTGTCATATGCCTATTTGCTACTCAATTATAATTTGCTAAAACATTTTCTATTATTCTCAATGTTGAAAACATTTTTGCTTATCATCTGAAAAGTTTTGCTTTTGTTTTGTGGAAATTTAAAAGAAAATAAAAAAATAGCAAAAATTAATCCTTACTGACCTCAACCTTTGATAGTACAATCTTGTAATGTTAAACTGTAAACCTCTATTACCTTTCTAAAGCCATAATTATGTTCCTTAATATATTAAAATAAATTCATCATAAGACAACACAGTACAATTCATCAACTGGAAAAAAAAGGTTTATGCTTTGTAGAATGACCAGTGTTTACTCAACAAGAAGAAAGTAGTTTATGAACTCTTTCTTTATATCAAGGGCACTGAAGACCTCTGCCTATAGGAGGCTTTGGGCCTCAACTTATTATTGAGCTATAGCCTGTGTTCAGATACGCACCATTAGCTCCTCTGTACTGGTGTTTGGGGGACATTGCTCAAGACCTTTGGGCTGATGAGAGCAGGGTGAGGTGATAGGAGCGAGGTGCTCAGTATTCCAATACTGCACTTGAAAGAGAGCTCTTGTTTGTTTTGGACCGGTGTAGCCTCGCACACACAGAAAGGGACTGTTCTCTATCTTTAGGGCTCTTGGCTGAAGATTCAACCTTGGGGCAAAATACTCCATTCACCTTCTGTTCTCTCTATCTCTCTTCTGTTTCTACGCCCCCTTTTTAGATGATTCCCATCCTTATACAGAGCGGGATAATTGGAGCATTAATAGATGATGAGACCCTTTGAGGGTACTTTATTTTCAAGAGCAGCTACTTGAGTCTCCTGGAGCGGAGTCTTTGTTTTCTTTCAATTACTTTGTTTTGGCTTTTTATTTTTGATCCAAATGAGCTTAGAGAAAATTAATTCCACTGATCTAGCATTATAGAGGCACGAATAGCCAAAACACAGTCGCTTTGTGTTGTGTGAATGCAGGGAAATAATGTAAAAGTTCTAAAACATTTGTGAATATTATTAAGACTTGTTATCTTTGTTATTAAGAGTTACTGTTCCGCCTCTCTGTAATAGTTTCAGTGAAGCATATTAATCATTTTGATATCCATTGCAAAAACAGCACTTAAAATGACAAATGTGAAGGGCTCCTGTTCTGAATGAGAAAACCAGAGAGGTGTTTTCAACCACAGAGGCGAATGGAAAAGGAAGCGATTCGTGACCCTGTGACCTCTAACTCTTCATTTTATTTCCATGTTAAGCTTTTGGGGTTTTATGCCTTTGGGTGGCTTTCCAAAAGTTCCTTATTTTTCTGAAAGTGTGGTCTCTCTAGGTGTAAACTGCTCCCTTTGTCACCAGTCTTGTACGTTTTATGAGAGTTATGAATCAGTTCTTGTCATTAATTCTTCCATCGGGGGATAAAAATGTGGAATTCTTTTACTGAAGAGAGAACTCCAGAGGTATTTCCACTCACTGGCAGAGTATGAGCTGTGTGACATTGTCATTTTTTTATTTATTTTTTGTTATTTAGTAATAAATTATTAAACCAATAATGGTCTGTGCAAAATCCATGTATTTGTTTGACAGAATAAACATATAAAAACTCACTGAATCAGAGCTTTGAAAGATTTAACAGCTTTAAAGGTGTTTTTTTTTTTTTTTTTTTTTCAGATTTTACACTCACTATATATGGTTTCATACTGTGGTTCTCTTTTAGTTTAATTTAAAAAAAAATATAGTAATCTGAATAAACGAATGTATGTATATTATTGCCATTCATGATGTTGAATGTCTCTTTGATTTATGTTCAATTCTTTTAAGGGTTGTAAATATTTCTGCCTCTTTCTCAGTCCAAAAATGTGTGCTTGACATATTCTAGCTGCCTGTTTTCTTTAACTGAAGGAGTCAGAGTTACTTTCTAATGGACTCTTGCAGTTGTGTTTTTTCAGCGTGTTTTTAATTTCAAGCGTTTAAACACATATACTTAATCACAAGTTCTGACTCTTTTTGGAAAATGTTTGAATAGACAAACACAGTGAAATCACTTGTTTATTAATTGTTAGATTTTCTATTATCTAATTATCTAATTTTTATATTAATGCATTTTTGAATAAGTATACTATGTCAGTCTGCCTTTATCCATATTTCTTCATCTGTTTTTAACATAAGATTAGATCCATGGAATTTATGACTGAATCTGATCATATGTGTGTTTTATAAATGAAGTGTGTTTTTTTTTTTTTTTTTTTTTTGCTTGCTGATTTTGGAAGCTAGGTAACTTCAAGACAACTCTCGGTTCTCTCTTTCCATCCCTTCCAATTACTGATACTAGATAAACAATAGCTTTGTATTACAACCCTGAGCCCTACGGAAAAATCCAGGAGTTGGAAACCTCAGAGAGCCGGTGGTGTGGTGAGACGAGGTTCCAAGCAAAGCACATACTGTACCCCGTGTCTCTGTTTGAGGGACTCACCATTTGTTATTATTTCCCATGTTCAGCAAGTATGGTAATACCTTGCAGATTAAAAGAAGGGCCTCAATCAACCGCAGCTTGCGTCTGCTGGCAATTTGGGGGGGTGGGGAGGGAGTAGGTAACCAATTAATGGGGCTTTTCCATTTTCCACTATACATTACATTTTTTTTATTACTTGACTTTAGTTCTTATTCAAACTCAATATTCTGTTGTCAAAATGAGACACCATTGGGACAGTTCTGTGGAATGGGAAAAGATTTTTTGAGCATTTTTGGCCACACAATGAAAGTCAATGGGGTCCAAAACAAGTGTTGTTTCTTAAAATAGGCCTCAGTTTGGCTATCAGTATATCAATATCAATATATGTATATAATGTAATATAAGTCACCAAAGATTTACTTTCCAACACTAAATATTTTATACTTAACTGCTGGGGAATAACCATATATGCTTAAAGATTTACATTTGTTACAGTACATTTAGCTACATAATTTCTTAATTGGATAATTACAGTTAAATTCATCACAGAACTGTAATCTTATCAAGGTATCTCACAGATCTACTGTACCTCATTCATCTTGTCATGTTTGATTATATATCAGACAGACAAGTTTTGTCTGTTTTATTTAATACAAAAGGATGAAAGTTCACCTCAGGCTTGTGATGCTGATGAGTAAAGCAAAAGCTCTTGACATGAATCAGAAGGGAGTTAGGAGGTTTTCTCTTCAGCGGCTTTGACACCCACCGCCGTTCTTCACACAAGGTCTGTAATGAGCCACCTCAGAGACAAGAATCTGAGAGCGCTTGGAAGAGCGAAGGGATGGAAAATACACCCCAGCCCTGCACTGTGGTCCCTGCAGAAACTCATGAGCTCATCGCTTGGCTAGACATCTGCAACCCCTTTGAACAGAAGCCTGACCACATCCTCAGGGCTCCACCACTCTTTAGCTCCTTGTAGGTCCGTGCCGCTATCGCTTTACTTCACTTCTTATAAAGGGAATGAAGTATCACTGCCTTGACAGCAGCTGAATAGTGATGCACGCTCATTGATGAGATTTTCTGATGGTTTACAAACAGGTTTCGTGGTGACTCCGCCCATCCTTGCTATTGGCCAGGCTTCCAGATGGCCAAACCCTCAAATGCACATTATTGGTATAGCCACTGTTGCTATGTCATCATGATTGGTATTCTTAAACAAACAAAGTAATGTTCGGATAGCACCCCAGTGTTTACACTTTTCTGGGGAATCAAATGAATGGCTTTCTTAAAAAGGCACAGTACACAGTATTTTTGCAATTTTTTACCGGTATTTATATTATCGCATCATTATGGATCCTCCATAGTAACCCGCCATCTGCACTGGTTTTAGACAATATGGTGTTTTTAGTTCGCGGTAGTTTTTTCTTTGTGCATTAGAGTTTGTAAGACAGACAGTGTCCTTATTGTTAAAGAGGCAAAAGTTTGGGGTAGGTAAGATTTTTAAATGCTTTTGAAAGACTTGCACTCATTAAGGTGCATTTATGTGATCAAATATACAGTAAAAACATAAATATTGTATTATTATTGTAAATAGATATATATATATATATTTGTAAATCCAATTTCAACTTCAGTGTCAGATTATCCTTTCAGAAATCATTCTCATATGTTAATTTGATGCTCAGGAAACATTATTATTATTACTAGTAGTATTATCAATGTATAAATTGTAGAATACTGTCTTCACTTATAAATTGGTTCTTATTACTACATTTGTGAAAACTAAATTATATATATATATTAAATTATATATATATATATATATATATATATATATATATATATATATATATATATATATATATATATATATATTCAACCTCTTTTGATAAATACAATGTTAAAAAGAACAGCATTAATTAATTCTAAATCCAACAAAATATGAGGTTGTCTCAACTCAACATTTAAAGGGATAGTTCACCCAAAAATGTCATTAATC
The DNA here is from genome assembly GCF_003368295.1 of Carassius auratus. NCBI lineage: Eukaryota > Metazoa > Chordata > Actinopteri > Cypriniformes > Cyprinidae > Carassius > Carassius auratus. Next base: position 23,400,563 of record NC_039250.1, read on the forward strand.
AACATTTTGTCATCATTTACTCACCCTCATGTCGTTTCAAACTTAGGTTGACCATAAAAGAAGATATTTTGAATAATGTTGGTAATCAAACTGTTTGGTTTTCTTTATGAGAGATATCATTAGAACTAAATGATGGACTATATTGAGTTTGGGCTCTGTTTAATCAGGAAAATTTTCTGCAAATGATGACGTGCCATTTTCTTTGCATTTCTATGCTATTTTGTGTGTTATGAATTCATGAGGAATACCTTTGTATATTAATCAGGAGAATCTGCTCTTAATAATGGTGTATATTTTTCCAAGATCTGAGCGTGTTTTATGAAGTTACAAGCAAAATGGTGACAACAATATATTATTTTAAAGGGGGGTGAAATGCTCGTTTTCACTCAATATCCTGTTAATCTTGAGTAGCTATAGAGTAGTACTGCATGCTTCATAACTCCAAAAAGTCTTTAGTTTTATTATATTCATAAGAGAAAGATAGTCTGTACTGATTTTTCCCAGAAAAACACGACAGGCTGGAGGCGTGGCGTGTGGGTGGAGCTAAAGAATCACGAGCGCCAGTAGGCTTTTGCGTTGAGAGCGTTTGGAAGCTGTGACACAGATCCAGAGGCTGAAATTTAACAAGAGCAGCATCAGCAAACGACGTCTCTATGTGGTATGTACTGAAACTGTATATATTTGCTTAGCGGTTTTGGAAAATGACTAAGTTCCACTTTATGTCGTCTTTTTTTTTTTTTTTTTTAAGCTGTACATGTGGAAAGTGCAGTTTGATGACAACATCGCATGTTGTTTACTTGATGTGCTTACGCGCCGATAGCTAAGTTAACAACACAGAGATATTTGAAGCAGTTTTACTCACCGCATGCGGTTCCAACACACGATTGTGACCCTTTTTCGTTGGGACTGCATTATCCTTAAGAAATAAACGATGTGCAAATCCGGCGTCAAACTGGGCCTTGTTTGTAAAACAAGCATCTTCAAAATGCAGGGAACAAACACAAACACTTGCACAACTCCGTTGATGCTCTGTAAAAATAAACTCCATCCACTGGTCCCTTAATGCTGTATTTATTTATTTTTTTTGGTAATCTGTGCAGGGTTGTCTTGCCCTGGCAACCAAAAACACACTTCTGTGACATTTCGCGACGTTCTCGCTCTGATCAGTGAGTCTGTGCTCAGCCTGAGCCTCTCAGTGCGCTGCTATAGACCCTTTTACAGTTGGTAAACAAGGTGACGTATTTGTGTGGGCGGGGCTTAGCTGGAGGCAGAAAGATTCCCCTCAACACTTGAACAAATGGTAGCTAGCTTGTTTTTTAGCTTGTTTTTTTAACAATGGCTGGAGAAAATCTGAATATATCTGCTTTATCTGAATATTTAAGGTCACTCACTGTCCGGGACCGCGATAATTATTTGAAAAAGTTAACTTTAACGGACGGAACCAGATTGGTCGACCCGCGATCTGACAGGATTAACTCCGTTTGAGTGGCCTGACATCTACACTTACCTGATAGAGAAACCGAGCGTGTATAGTAAAGAGAAACTGAGGGCGTATAAATCCTTAGATTAAATAAAGAGTGACATTACAGTAAAATTATTATTAAGATGTAAATATTTTCTAGAAATAAAAATTCTGAAGACTGCAAATTAATTATAAACTTTATGTATTTATTCTTTCTTACCATGTTCTTAAATTCCGGTCACAATTAATCACAACAATGTATATAAAATGTTCTCCGTCGATTCTGGCAACCAACAACACAACAAGACGACATTTTAAGCTCCTTAAGTAGCCGACCCTGGGAGTTTATCAAAATCTACATGCATTGTAAGGCTCAGACTCCATCCGTTGTTTTGTTGATCAAGGCAGTGGTTTGAAAAATATGATGAGTAATATTTTACTAATTTATATTTGAATATTTTAAATAGGTGGGTGGGGGGGGTCCCGTCTGGACTTTTCAGGGAGTGTTAATAGTTGATCAAAATAAATACATTCATAAAAAGCTGAGATTATAAGCTTTAAAATGATACCTATTTTGTTTTATTCTATTCAGGGGTTGCTTAGTAATTTGATTATGAACCCAGAGGAATTATGCCACTGTCTCCGCCACATCAAAAGGCCGAACAGCGACAGTTGCGTAAGACTGTCACTTATAACTTCCATGACTTGTTTTTCCCATCTGTGCGTGTGCAAGTTACATGTTCTAATTTACTCAGTGCATATTTGTTCATACACTTAGTACTTTTCCAGTCTCTCCGGCTGTTTCACCAAACAAAAGACTCTTTTATCTCATTATGCAATATATAAAGCTTCCTGGCCTGCGTGGCAATTTCCATAAACTTGAAATCTCCAGACATGCCAGCATAATGAGTTAGTTTGCTGGTAAGAGGCATTGTAAGTGATGTCTGCACTAGGTAGCAGTATTCTGCCTTGGAAAGCTTGTGTTTCAGGTAGTAATAGACAGTGTAATTGTCTTCGGTTGTCATCACTGTCTGTATACATTTTACACTTGGGTGAGCAGATTAAGAAGATACTAGAGTATTTTCCTGGCTCTGAAGTTGCCTGCAAGAGCCAAACCTATTATTTCTCTCTGCGCATTCACCTTGAGCAACAGTAATATGTGTTTATTTAAAATATGCTTTTGGCTGCTCCCAGTTTTACACTCTGTTCTGGACTGGTAATATCACCATACTTGGCTGTGTAGCTCATGAAAAGTGTTTTGGGATTTATTGGCCGTGAATCCTGATGCGAACAAATCCAGATGCTCTAAAAAAAAACATAAAAGTTAACCGCACATCATCAAATGCATTAATCAATATTGTATTTCGTACAGGTCCCTCAGCAATCTGTCTAATGTTGTTGAGTTCCGGATGGCAGGTGTTAGCACTTCCTTTCTCAGTCGTGCCAGTTGTTCCTGCTCTCTGGAAATCCCCTGATGGGAAAACCATATCCCTTGAGGAAGCCACCACAGAGCACCCCGCAGCCCCACTATCACATGTGAACTCACACCTCTGGAATGTTACTCTGCCATTGGCCAGGCCGCAGTCTCAACACCTTTCAAGCTGTTTGCTTGAAGACATGCACGTTTAGTTTTTTTTTCCATAGCCTGCTATGGAAGCAGACAGCTTTGTAATTAAAGGCCCTGAACTACTGTGGCAAAGTGTCATACAAAATACATTTTTCCACAATTATACACATTTAGATGTTCATTCCATCACTGTGCAGATATGAAAATCTAGGAATAACATTGCTTTGATCATAATAAAATTTTTCAGAAAGGTGCATGATTGATTTTGCTGCCTGATACAACAGAGATATTGGACTTTATACTGACACCTATTGGTGTGGATGCAGCATCACGTTCAGGACCCTATTCACAGTCTGTGATGATGCGTTAACATCGTAAATATAACGCAGTTTCTGTTGGTTATTATTGATTTCATTTTACAGTAGGTTTCATTTGGTTAACATTAGTTAATTTGTTAAATAGTTTGTTATCATGTACTATGATGTTTTACAGAATGTTTTAATATATGTTAATGTATACCCAGGGCTTAAAGTATTATTTTCTAAGTTAATGTTTCACAATATAAAAACTATTTTTAATTTACTGAGAAAAAAAACACTGAGTGAGCCTTAATGCGCATGCGTGATTCAGCGCGAAGCAGACTGACACAGAGCGCGCATCTGAACCGACCTGATTCTTGTGGTTGATTCTGAACTGATTCTGTGCTAATGTTATAAGCGCGGGGTAAACCAAAGCTTGAATGAAGGGCAATCATCGCCAATGACGGCATTACATCGAGCGCAAAAGAAACCGGTGAACCATTTTTTTTTCAACTGGTTTAATTGATCGAATTGTCCGAAAGAACCGGTTCACTGAGCACCTGCTCCTTTGCCCCTTAAGTGCCCTTTTGTCAAAGCAAAAATTTCAATTTTTTTTTGTAATAACATAAACATTTGTGAATGCCTGCCCACGGCCAATTATAATATTAGTACAATTTATTAATAATAATCTAGCCGTAAATAAAATGACCAGCATGATGACAGTTCACCTGACTACGACCTCATCCAACCGGGAAGATTCCTCATGCTGCACGCGCATTTTTAATTGCTACAGGATATTTTTCAACATCGTGGCAGCTGGTAAGTGGTGTTTCATTCTCAGCGAAGTGATTTTGATGTTTATTTACTTATTATTATTTTACAAGAACGATGTGATGTGAGAACATGCAGATACGTTGTTTATATTGCTGTGTGTAGCCTGTAGTGTAGAAGTAACACAAGCGTGCTGTTTGAGGGAGAAAAGTTTCACAGGCATCGAGGGGTTTGGTCTTTTTTATGTTATTTGAATAAACTTTTATTATATTACAGTAGGCTACTTATTTATTTTAACACGTAAAAATAATTATCACAACACTGTAAGGCTTTATTCAGATTTTCTCATTCTCTGAATTATCATTATAGAAATAAAAACAATTCAGAAATGAATTAAAATATAATTATATTTTAAATGTGATGCAAATATTTTTTCTACAATAGCAAACAGTGTTTACAACAGCAAGACCACTTTAGCCTGTAAACTCAATAATATCTATCTGGAAATAAATGTAAAAATATCAATGTCAATAAAATGCATAATATACCTGACATGAAAGTGCAGTGTGCAGGATATGAATAACAAATGTAGCCTGTCATTTGTTTACATTGCAAAGGTGTTTTTGTTGTTTAGTAGCAGTAATATGCAGTTATTAGCCATGTCCACTGTATTTTTTTGTTGGTTTTCATGAGACCCCCCTTGAAAAGACCAGGACCCCCCATTGCCCCCCCAATCAAAATTGTCTGGAGCCGCCACTGTCCCTCAGCAATCTGTCTAATGTTGTTGAGTTCCGGATGGCAGGTGTTAGCACTTCCTTTCTCAGTCGTGCCAGTTGTTCCTGCTCTCTGGAAATCCCCTGATGGGGAAAACCATATCCCTTGAGAAAGCCACCACAGAGCACCCCGCAGCCCCCACTATCACATGTGAACTCACACCTCTGGAATGTTACTCTGCCTCTGGCCAGGCCGCAGTCTCAACACCTTTCAAGCTGTTTGCTTGAAGACATGCACGTTTAGTTTTTTTTTTTTTCCATAGCCTGCTATGGAAGCAGACAGCTTTGTAATTAAAGGCCCTGAACTACTGTGGCAAAGTGTCATACAAAATACATTTTTCCACAATTATACACATTTAGATGTTCATTCCATCACTGTGCAGATATGAAAATCTAGGAATAACATTGCTTTGATCATAATTAAATTTTTTTCAGAAAGGTGCATGATTGATTTTGCTGCCTGATACAACAGAGATATTGGACTTTATACTGACACCTATTGGTGTGGATGCAGCATCACGTTCAGGACCCTATTCACAGTCTGTGATGATGCGTTAACATCGTAAATATAACGCAGTTTCTGTTGGTTATTATTGATTTCATTTTACATTAGGTTTCATTTGGTTAACATTAGTTAATGTGTTAAATAGTTTGTTATCATGTACTATGATGTTTTACAGAATGTTTTAATATATGTTAATGTATACCCAGGGCTTAAAGTATTATTTTCTAAGTTAATGTTTCACAATATAAAAACTATTTTTAATTTACTGAGAAAAAAACACTGAGTGAGCCTTAATGAAGCAGTCTTTAGTGAATAGTTTTGCTCTAGGAAAGGGTTAATAGACTGTTACATAATGCAAATGCTGGTGACACCGTCGTTTTTTTATAAGCCACAAACCTGATTCCTCTACACTGTCCCAGATTATACCTGGCACCACCACCTTTGTTCACTTTGTTCTGAACGTATACTACTGACTTCTGATCAAACTTTTCTTGCTTTGCAAAGAAAAAAAAAAGATTGTTCTCATATTGCGTCACTGAGTTAACACAAGTCAAGTCTGCTCATTGTCATGTTCTTTATTTAAGTTTTCCAAACAGTCTGGTTCTCCTCAGGGTTTTGCAATGGGGCTTGTTTACCTGGTGAATAATACTTGACCGTAAAAGTGGCAAAGAAACAGCTGGCATTTGCAGTATTTTACCTGCCTTCTAGTAGCTTTTGGCATCTAAATCTCCAATATCTAAGCAAAAGATATGTTTTTTTAAATATAGTTATTTTCTAAAATAATCCATCTAAGTTATTGGAGTCGAATGGAAAATTTCTACCAGAAAGACTCGGGAGATAGAGGAATGTACGAAGCATACATTTATTGACAGCTCAGCGAGCACAATTATAAATTTCTTTGGCAGAAGGCCCCGTCCATGGTTCGTAATCCGAGGGTAGCGAATCTGCATTTCCTGCCTGAAGACGAAGGCAGGGGCGCAGCAGACCCCCCTGGAAGGTAAGGACAGGACCATCCTGGTGGTGGTGGGGAGGGTGGAGGTTGTTGTCGCGTTGGCATCTGCGAACTCAAACATGTGTAAGTACGATCTTTTATACAGGAGTATAAAGACGTGATTGGATAATGATGAAGGTAATTAGTGACGAAGTGATTGAGTCTTCCTGGCAGAACTTAGGCTAAAGCTTCCATTTCCAGACTTTTCATGGAACCAGGTTTAACCAGGGATTTTTTTTTTTTTTTTTTTTTTTTTTTTTTTGCTGCTTAAAAGTTTATTTTTGACTAAGAAAAAAGCTATCTTGATGGCACAAGAGCATAAACCACATTTGTTAGCCCTATCCAACCAAACATTTTTGCAGTGTAACATTGCCAGTCATTACCAACAAATCAGCCCTCAGCTGCTTTATAGGCACACAACTTTGTTTATTTGTGTATTGAGTCCAGTCATTTTGCCAGTGTACGTTATGCACCAATTACTAGTGTGGTTAAGAGCACATGAAACCATTCTTGGTTAATCATATCCAGCTGCTTTGAAATGCAGTGACTGCCATATATATATAACTTTGTATGATGTATTTTGTAATGTAAAATTGCTTTCTGAACATATCATTGTCATGTGTAATGTGGTTTAAAGCAATTATATTTTAGTATTATTTATATGCTATTATAGTATTTATCAATATTTTGCATTAGCCTTGAATTAGATTTTGCATAGCCTTTTTAAATTTGTATATACAAATTTTAGTTTAAGTTTGTCATAAAGTTTGTGTGCTTTTCAAAGTGCATATTAATTTTATCCACACTCTGTATGGCTCATGTAATATGAACAGCACTGCATTCATTTCTATATTGATTATAATTACATTTATTTTTATCCTGGAATTATGTATTTGTGGATTCCGCTTTTAAAATATATAGTCAAAGTTCGTGACTGGGCATCCAGCCTGATCAGTGTCCCAAATGCTTTCGATATTTATAGACCAAAATCTGTGAGTGTCCCATTTGAGGATTCACTGTGGTTAACTCGCGTGTGATCATATTTACTTATTATTAGTAATATGTCACAGGTGATGCATATCAATCATTGATCATCTGGGACATGTCAGCATTTATTTTAATCGTCAAGGTTTTTGTTGAGGTGTTTTCAGTGAAACATCTCCTCAGCCATTGTGATTTACATCATCCTTCTCTGTGAAAATCACTCTATGTCCTTAAATTCTTGGCTTGAGAGATACATGTGAGTATTATATTTCAAGGAGCATAAACCCTGAAGTCTGTAAATGTCTTTGGCTGTAATGGTCCCTGGTTTTAGGAGCCTTAGCGCTGCGCCAGACGGGAAGAACACACTCTAGCCACACTCCCTGTTCTATTCATGGACATCAGTATATATCGGGCGGCTGCTCCTGATTTCCACGGGTGTTCAGAGATTCAGAGGTTCAGAGATTGTTAGGGAATGAAGAGACATTGTTTAACTCTTGACAGATCACTTGGGCTTTCTTGTCTCTTTCAGGAATCACTAAATACTCCTAAACCTTTTTGATAACCTGAGAGGTTGACAGCACTAAAATTAGTGATTGACCACAAATAATAACCAGCAAACCATGTGCATCTTTTCACACATATATACGTCAATGAGGGACAGATAAGGTTCCTTTCATGAAGCACAAAGTGTATGCATTAATCGATCTCTATATATTTGGTTGTGAGTCCTGAAAAGGTACTTCAGATATAGAATGAGATTGTCAATCTCTTTTATTGCTGAACAGTGTATAAACAGAGCATTTTTAGCACTACATATTTGATTGATATCTATAATCTGCTGCTATATGAAAATATTTCTTAGACCTTTCTGTCTTGTCTCTTTCTAAAACTGGCAGTCACTAGAACTCTTATTTCCAGGAAATATTACTCACTTTTATTCATTGTGTCCCATAAAGTTGTGAAATAGATTCAGAAGCCTAGAATAGACCTGGAATGAAGACAAATATATAATTATTTGTAATTATAATGTATTTCATGCCAAATAAAACCATCTTGATTTTTCCCCCTTTGTTTTGTCAAGCCAACATTCTCAACATACTCTTTTTAAGTCAAGTAATTCTGCTAAATATAAAATTCTAATGAATGACACGGAATGGCTTACTAACTAGTTACTAAAAATAATGGGAAGAAATAGAATATTTTGTCTTTGCTGACTGAAATATTTTTTTTTAATTATAAGTTTGTGAAAATTTAAAGCTGCTCTGTGAATCCTGTAAAGGAAACAGAACTCGAACAAGAGAGCAAGCAAGAGCATTGAAGGCAATGGCTCCAGGCCACCGTTTTCAGGCCAGACACTGATTGCCATTTAGTTGTGTCCCTGTCACCTGACAATTACCAGTGTGCATGAGAATCCTGGAGAGAGTTCTTTTTTGAACTGTGTAAATGTGGTAAAAGTGGGGTGAGGGACCACGCATTTGATCATGTATTTTCAAACTCATGTGATTTTCTTATGCGATCTGAGGCTGCATTATTTAAAGGGTTCATATGACGTTGCTAAAAAGAACATTATTTTGAGTATTTGGTGTAATTCAGTGCTTATGCAGTTTAAGGAAAAATATATATATTTTTTTCCATATAATGTACATTATTTTTTCTCCTCTATGCCCCAGCTTTCTGAAGCGTGTCGATTTTTACAAAGCTCATCGTTTTAAAAAACGAGGTGTGCTGTGATTGGTCAGCTATCCCATGCATTGTGATTGGCCGAATGCCTCAAGCATGTGTCAGAAATGTTATGCCCCGTAACAAAATGGCATGCCATCTTCCAGCAGAACGAGACTCAGTCCAGCTGCTTTGCTCGTGCACATCCCATCATCGGTTCTCTTTAGCAGTTCAGTCAATGTACTATTAGGAGTAACTGAATAACTCGGGTTATTGGTTTATTTTGTGTCAGAGAGAGTGTCAGGCACATTTATAAACTGAATAACTTAATAGTTTGTGGATTAGTGCGTACTGGAGACGTGAACCGTTTCAAAACGGTTCAATTTGGTGAACTGGTTTGACCGGTTCACTAAGAAGATCCGGTTAAATAGAAAGATTTGGTCGCTATCCGGACATCACTTGACGAGATAAAACCAATAAAACCCATTACAAATGAGGCATTTGTTGCATCCAGTAGGGATATAATTACTGATTATAATGACTTATACTGTCTTTTTACACGTTGTGTTGCATATCGTGCTGCGTAAACATAAAACCATTGCATCTGCATTTGTGATCGGGTTCGGGATAACAACCAGCCTACTCTACTATGCTCAAAAATCATGTTTGAATCATCAGTTTGAATCATCAGTGGCAAATTATTTAAATATATAAAATGTAACGTTACTTACAGGCTGTATGTCAGAAGCGCCAGACTGACCTTGCAAAGTTGGAACTGTCTCACTTTATAGAAAATGTCTTTGTGCTAGTATGCTCCCGATCCTCCATAAAATGCGCTGTTTTGGGGGGCGTGGACGAGTCTTTACTTTTTTGAGATTTTAGTCTTTGCAACTTTACAGTTCTTTATGCACCAAGAGCTTGTAAAACTCTAAAGAGAAAGGAAAACTTGAAATTGCAGCATATGACCCCTTTAATCAAAAACATTTTTAATCATTTTAAAATGACTGTAATAGCGTAATGGCAAAACTACATTTTGTGCTTCATAAGTACTAGTAAACAGCCATTATTCCAGTAATATGCACATTAATAAGCAGCTTGTTAATAGTTAATGGTTAATGGTGTTCCCTAATCTAAAGTGTCCTAAAACTGGTAAAACAACACTATAAGTGTCATACAAGTCCATATGTCTCATGCACAATATTTATGAACAATTCTTTCAGATTTTTTGTCTTGATCATCTTTAACACACTGAATAAACATATACATTACTGAAGAGGAATCATGAACTTGGAATCTTGTTATGCACAAGCTGTATTGACTACATGTGTGGTACTTTTTTGGTGCTTTTGCATAATTTTAAAGTTTAAAAGCGACTTAAAGTATTTAAAGCTTCCCCTTTTGTGTGAAAATCTCCCTCTCTACCCGTGTCTATAAACACTTTTTCTTGTCTGTTTACATTAGGAATTTACCTGTTTGACATGACCTACATTGACTCCGCCTACCCTGCTTCTGACAGCATCATCGAGACTGAGCAAAGAACCAATCAGATGAACAATCTACTTCGCATCATCTCTGATCTACAGGTGTCCTGTAACTATGGTAAGTTGCTTTCATAAACCAGATTCATTTTTATTTTATTTACATATATATGTACATTTGCATATTAATGTTCAGATCTCATTAAAAGAAAAAAAGAAATCCAAATAATAAACCTGCACACAGTGTATTGATGTGAGAATTTGAATTGCATTCTCACATTTCTTCGCCCCACAGATCATATAGTCATGTTACCACACGTGCAGAAGTATTTGATGTCAGTGCGCTACATCGAGGAGCTCCAAAAGTTTGTGGAGGATGACAATTACACGTAAGCTAACCAAACACATTGCAATGCTCAGTAGCCTTTATTTAGCTGAACTGATTGTTTTGTGTGATTTTAGCTTTGTGTTCTGCCCTGCAATTTATTGCACTTCATAAACGTCTATGCCAGCTTTCACTTTAAACTACCCACATCTGTAAGACCCCCGTAAACCAAGACCCTCCCTGGTTTTAACACTTCATTTTGCACAGCTGCCTATACTATTTATTAAAACATGTGCTGTCTGTGGAGTTTATGTCTTCTTGGTTTGGATAAATGGCCCACAGGCCAACCAAACACCTAATTTACCGGAGACAGCTGCACCAGCTCGGCATGACTTTATGACTTTATACTACAATATAATCCCTGTTTCCTTTACCTCAGGCTTCATAAACATGTGAAGCCCATAATGTATTTTCCTAGTACAGTCTTATATAATATGGTTTTCTGAAAATTGTGCTATGTGGTGAGGTATGACAAATGAATGTTATGAATGAGATTTCGAGAACAGAATTTTAAAAGTATTATTTTTTTTAATGTTACATGCTGCGCATGTTATGAATTATGCATACATGTGGCTTTCTGCCTCTACAAAGACAAGCATAGCATTGATGTTTTCATTATTATTTAATGAGTTTTCCCTGTTTCCTCCGGAGCTTTCTTCACTCCTACTGTGTGGTCCTGTCTGTCTGTCTCACAGAAAAGGGCAGGTGGTTTTATTGCGGTCCAACTTCTTGCCGTCTAGACACTTATAAACGCAACATCAGGAATTGCAAAACTCTGGATCCCAATATTTTTTTCCCCCATATATTTCCACGTCGAAGTGTCAGAGTTAATTTTCAGTTAGGTGGCTCTTACAAGTGGTGTGTTGAAGTGTTGTTGAAAATATTCCTAAAATACTTTATAATATAATTTTTTACTTATAATTGTATAACAATTATCATTTTATAAAAATGCATATATAATTTAACCTACAGTCATTTAAACGGCTGTTTTGGCACCAAGTGTTGGTTTTTGTAATTACTGACAAATTATTTTCTAAACTAGGTTTATCTATACATATTGTACAATAACTTGTACAATATACAGTACATATCAAATGGTTAAGCTTCCCATATGTCACAAGATGTTATGCTTTATATCAAATTATTATATTATCAAAGTATTATTTTAATAGTTGGATACATTCAAAAAGGTCATGACCTCTGAAATGTAACAGGCCCAAATCACCATTTTAATGGGGAATGCAGATATCTTATCTTATTTTTTCAATGGCACGTTAAAGGAAAAAAAATGTACCACTTTTGTGACAAGTGTGATGTTTTTATTCTAATCTGATTTATGCAGACAGATAAAAGACTGGAACTCAGTAGAGACTGTGATATATATCAAGATCTTGAGTCGTTTCATTTGAGAAAAGCTGGATTATTTTGCCTTGGTGTAATTTTCCTCACTGAATCATTTCTGTAGCCCCATTCTGACTGGCAACAGTAATGAGTTAAAGCTGTTGTTCTGGTAAAACTTTCAAACACGTCTCCATATGAGAAAATAAAGAAAGGCACATTTTTGGCAAAGCGACATAATTCACGCATCTTTTCCATGCTTCGTTAAAAAATGACTTGCCTGGTTTACTTCAGTATCAGGTGAAACCTCTCAAGTGAAACTAGGCCATGCAGAGATAAACGTTTACATAGAGTCTGAACCATAATGAAAACCATGTCGTATCAAGGGTCATGGTGTAAATAAAGATATTTGTAATTATTGTATTTTTTTAATCTTCATCTGGTTCTCCAACTTCAGTCAGACAGTGACTGAGCTCCATGTGAAACTGTCTCAGACACTTTGAACACCAAAGGATACATGGCTGCCAGAGGAGGATGGGTTTGGTGGAATAGATGGGACTGCAGTATAATAGTTGTGTTTGGGGGAATGACATCATCGTCTGGCAGTCTGTGGGTTGGAACCAAACAATTAAACGTAATAACTTATTACTAAGAACCAATTAATGAATTCATTGAGGAAAAAAGTCATAATAAATGGTTTGTTAATAGTGAGGATTTAATATTAAAATAAAGTGTGACCAATTAAAACAATTCAGGGATGCCAAGTTTAATTATTTGTGATTGATTTACATAAAATCCTCCTTCACATCATATTTTTGTTATGGTATATGATTTGACAGTGTTTTAAAACTAAGCATGTAATATAAGATACTGTTCGGAAGACATGTCCAGGTTGCATTTTTATTCTAATATCGGCAACATTATATTATATTTTACTTTTATTTTACTATTTGTGACCCTGGACGACAAAACCAGTCATAAGGGTACATATTTTGAAATTGAGATTTATACATCATCTGAAAGTTTGAAATAAGCTTTCCATTGATGTATGTTTCTTAGGATAGGACGATATTTGGCCGAAAATCACCTTTAAAGTTGTCCAAATGTGTTCCTTTAGCAATGCATTTTACTAATCAAGAATTAAGTTTTTGATATATTTACAGTAGGACATTTACAAAATAACTTCATGGAACATGATCTTTATACCCTAACGATTTTTGGCTTAAAATAAAAATTTATAATTTGACCCAAACAATGTATTGTTGGCCAACGTTACTTAAGACTGCTCCAAGGTCACATTTTATTTAAGAATTACAATATTTTATATTGTGTGTACTAAAACCATGTGAAACAGAATACAGTATCATTCTGATTATAATTTATTAATTTGTGCATTTATTACATTATGCATCATCGCTTATCTTTCTAATGTGAAATCTAGAGTCAGCTGATCATAAAATAGCCCCTGACAGGTTAATCAGGTCCCCATCACAATAAAATCAAGAAACCACATACTAGAATTGCTAATACTAGAAACATTAACTTGAGATATCACTCACTTAGATTAACATTTGGTCTGGTTGTACAGATAATTTCATTTCATTTCATTTCACATTCATTTGAATACTAATGACAAATTGATTAAATATTAAAATTGGATTAACATTAAATATATTGAGGTTGCCATATCTAGTAGTAATCATATCTGAGTAATTATATCTATCATAAAAGGTAATTAGGATTTTCTGTTGCTAAACATTGCACTCTTGCTGTTGAATGTGTAAATATCCTTTGGTATTTCAGAAGATATTTATGCTGGTATTACTTTCTATTGACACTTTTGTAAATTCTCTGTTGGGAACTTAACTAGAAGTTTTTTGGACCCAGATATGTTTTAAAGGCCTCTAATGTGTGCGATATTTACAGGCATCTCTTAGAACTAGTCACTTCTGATTGTTTGTTGGGAACAAAGTCTGTTCTCATTTAGGTTAAGGCTGCTCTTAACCATTATGAGACTTATTAACCTACTATAAAAGACAGTGGGGAACGTCATAATTAACATACTCCTAATAATCCAAAGCCATTTCCATCATTGCCACACATCCTCTTCTGGCCTATTTTTTCATTGGAAAAGGCCTGCAGGGAACATTTTCACTGGCTGTCCACTTATGTATTTCTTTTTTGCTACTTTGTAGTGGTATTCTTGTTTACCAGGCCGGTAATACTGTGGCTGAGTTGAGAAACTGAGCCATCCTTTTTGACACAATGCCTAACTTTCTGCTGTGGATCTATGGGACTGTTTTTTTTAATGTTAGCCTTCTGAAAGCCATAATTATCCACATGCATGCTTTAATAGGTGCTAGTAAGCATTTTATGGTCGTTAGTTTTGAATAGCACAGGAATGGGCTTTTATGATTGCAGCTACATATAACGTTTTCAATAAGCAAGTAGATCTTTGACTATTAGTATGTGAGTTTGTGTATCTTACTTACTTGGAGGTGTAAGTGCCATCATGAGTTTAAGTCTGTGTGTGTGTGTGTGTGTGTGTGTGTGTGTGTGTGTGTGTGTACAGGACCTTCAGAAGAGTCTGTCTCAGTGCGGTATAACAGACGACCAACCTGTCCTGATACATCAGTGGCTGCCCACCTTCCAACACCCTCTCTTGCCCGACACAGGAAGAGCCACAGTCTGGGGAACAAGTAGGTATCACACGAAAAGTTCACTCCTCGCAACACATGTGACAACTGTAAAAAAGTACACATTTAGATATGTTTAAAAAGAGTGCTTATTTCAAAAATAGTATACATGTCATATACAAACCCGATTCCAAAATAGTTGGGACACTACAAATTGTGAATAAAAACAGAATGGAATGATGTAGAAGTTTCAAACTTAAATATTTGATTCAGAATATAACTTAGATGACATATCAAATGTTTAAACTGAGAAAATTTATCATTTTAAGAGAAAAATAAGTTGATTTTAAATTTCATGGCATCGACACAAGTTGGGACAAGGCCATGTTTATATGAAGGTAAATCAGTTGCAAAACTCGAGAGGTTGTAAGTTGGAATTTGAGAACTTGTCATATTAATATTTGTATTTGTAAATTGAAATTTACACTCACGACCCTGATGTGAAAAGCTGAATCTTTCGATTTGCACACACAGACAATGATCAAAACACCCCTGTTTTAAAGCTGAACTTGCAGATTAAAAGTTACAAATGTGTAAAATGTCATTCACATGTACAAAATGACAGACACAAATGTGTGTATTTTGCACTTTACTTCAGTTTCGCTGTACAACCTCAAGTCGGCGCTTACAACCTCTCAGATCTGGCAGTACAAGTTCAATTCCTGGCGCTTTGACTTTTGCTACTCTTTTTGCGATACTCCTGTTGCAAAACTGACTTGTGCACTTGTAAACGCAGACGCGAGAGAACACGGGGAGGGGAGGGGGGTTGGGGGGTGATTGAATCCGTTTTATTGGTCGATGCCTGACCAATGAACAACGCCAGCCAGTGCGACTTGTCATGCTGAAAAAAAAACATTTTTATGCATATGTATGCTTCATTTTAAAACACTTGGACAATATTTTCATTAAATATCCTGACGGGATTTTATATTGCACTAAAAAAAAAAAAAATTCGTTTATTGGTTGGAGCCAATGAAATGGGACGTTTTTATGTATGCGATGACGTCACTTCATGGAGCAGATCGCGCCGTTTGGCGGTCAATGTAGCAGTCTGTCATCACGATGGAGGCATCAAACAATCCCAGGGTAGGTTTTTATTAATAAATTAAGACAGTTTCAAAAATCAAATCATTATTATGTTTTCCTTGACTGATATGTTTCACTGATGACGACTACCATCCACACAAAAATAACTTTTTGCCATTTGTTTAAATGTGGGTGTAAATGCTCAACATAATTCATTATTTAAGGCATTTTCTTTGATGTAACGTTAATGTAATAAATGACGAGAAGGTGATAAGAGCGCCAACGCGAAGTGTCACCATGTTATCACACTAAATGGGGTTTATTTTGAGACAATGGCCAATTGATTATGATGTTACATGCTGTTTATTACACATTATTTGGTTATAATGAAGTATTCCAGATTGCCGCGATGTGATCATTTTACTAGCTACCACTCCCCATGCCTTTACCTATTGAAAATACTAAAGCTTAATACTACATAAAAAGCATTGTTAGATGATAGATGAATTGAAGGATTTACATTTTTTTATTATTATTATTGATATATTCATATCATCTTGCAGGAATTGTTGTTGAACCATTTATTACAACGGCTTTACACACGTCTGTCACTTTGGCTGGAACGCATTCCTCTTGACATGGACTTCTTAGAATTTACGTGTTCTTGTGCACTGATCATTTAGCATGTATATTGGGGCTGTTAATAAGATAGAGTCCTGTATTTAAGCTCTGGCCCCTCAGGCCAGGCATCGGGCCAATTTTCATGTCAGCTCCGCTGAACAGGGCCGATCTGTTTGTCAAGTGGTGAAATTACAATCTGGAATACTTCATTATAACCAAATAATGTGTAATAAACAGCATGTAACATCATAATCAATTGGCCATTGTCTCAAAATAAACCCCATTTAGTGTGATAACATGGTGACACTTCGCGTTGGCGCTCTTATCACCTTCTCGTCATTTATTACGTTAACGTTACATCAAAGAAAATGCCTTAAATAATGAATTATGTTGAGCATTTACACCCACATTTAAACAAATGGCAAAAAGTTATTTTTGTGTGGATGGTAGTCGTCATCAGTGAAACATATCAGTCAAGGAAAACATAATAATGATTTGATTTTTGAAACTGTCTTAATTTATTAAAAATAAAAACCTACCCTGGGATTGTTTGATGCCTCCATCGTGATGACAGACTGCTACATTGACCGCCAAACGGCGCGATCTGCTCTATGAAGTGACGTCATCGCATACATAAAAACGTCCCATTTCATTGGCTCCAACCAATAAACGAATTTTTTTTTTTTTTTAGTGCAATATAAAATCCCGTCAGGATATTTAATGAAAATATTGTCCAAGTGTTTTAAAAATGAAGCATACATATGCATAAAAATGTTTTTTTTCAGTATGACAAGTCGCACTGGCTGGCGTGGTTCATTGGTCAGGCATCGACCAATAAAACGGATTCAATCACCCCCCAACCCCCCTCCCCTCCCCGTGTTCTCTCGCGTCTGCGTTTACAAGTGCACAAGTCAGTTTTGCAACAGGAGTATCGCAAAAAGAGTAGCAAAAGTCAAAGCGCCAGGAATTGAACTTGTACTGCCAGATCTGAGAGGTTGTAAGCGCCGACTTGAGGTTGTACAGCGAAACTGAAGTAAAGTGCAAAATACACACATTTGTGTCTGTCATTTGTACATGTGAATGACATTTTACACATTTGTAACTTTTAATCTGCAAATTCAGCTTTAAAACAGGGGTGTTTTGATCATTGTCTGTGTGTGCAAATCGAAAGATTCAGCTTTTCACATCAGGGTCGTGAGTGTAAATTTCAATTTACAAATACAAATATTAATATGACAAGTTCTCAAATTCCAACTTACAACCTCTCGAGTTTTGCAACTGATTTACCTTCATATGTTTACCACTGTGCGGCATCCCCTCTTCTTTTTATAACAATCTGCAAACGTCTGGGGACTGAGGAGACAAGATGCTCAAGTTCAGGAATAGGAATGTTGTCCCATTCTTTTTAATACAGGTTGCTCAACTGTCTTACAGTAGGTCTTCTTTGTCGCATCTTCCTCTTTATGATGCACCAAATGTTTTCTATGGGTGAAAGATCTGGACTGCAGGCTGGCCATTTCATTACCCGGATCCTTCTTCCACGCAGCCATGATGTTGTAATTGATGTAGTATGTTGTCTGGCATTGTCAAGTTGGAAAATGCAAGGTCTTCCCTGAAAGAGACGACATCTGGATGGGAGCATTTGTTGTTCTAGAACTTGGATATACCTTTCAGCATTGATGGTGCCTTTCCAGATGTGTGAGCTGCCCATGCCACACGCATTCATGCAACCCCATACCATCAGAGATGCAGGCTTCTGAACTGAGCGCTGATAACAACTTGGGTTGTCCTTGTCCTCTTTAGTCCGGATGACATAACGTCCCAGTTTTCCAAAAAGAACTTCAAATTTTAATTCGTCTGACCACAGAACAGTTTTCCACTTTGCCACAGTTCATTTTAAATGAGCCTTGGCCCAGAGAAAACGCCTGCGCTTCTGGATAATATTTAGATATGGGTTCTTTTTTGACCTATAGAGATTTAGCTGGCAACAGTGAATGGCACATTGGCGACAATGTTTTCTGGTAGTATTCCTGAGCCCATGTTGTGATTTCCATTACAGAAACATTCCTGTATGTGATGCGGTGCTGTCTAAGGGCCTGAAGATCAAGGGCATTCAGTATGGTTTTGCGGCCTTGACCCTTATGCACAGAGATTGTTCCAGATTTTCTAAATCTTTGGATGATATTATGCACTGTAGATGATGATAACTCTACATTTTTTACTCACAATTTGTACAGTGTCCCAAACTTTTTTGGAATCGGGTTTGTACATAAGTGTGAACTGAACAGACATATTGTATATTAATAGAAATGTGAGAATGTATGTATTATAGTTTACATTTATGTTAAATGCAATTAGCTGAACTGTAGTGTGCTTTATTGACCCACTTAATTGGGCCCTACATTAAGAACTTTTTAAAAAAATAAAATAATTTCATAATTATTTCACTTATCTTTGAAACATGGTTAAAGGGATAGTTCACACCCAAGAATGCAGATTATGACATCATTTACTCATCGTCAGGCTATAAACCTATGAATATCTTTCTTCTGCTAAACACAAAATAAAATATTTTGATTAATGTAACCAAACAGTGGCTGGTGCCCTTTGACTTCTATAGTATTTTTGTCCATACTCTGGAAGTCACCGGGGACCAGCAACTGTTTGGAGACCAACATACTTTAAAATACCTTTTTTTATTTATTTTTTTTTTTTTTATGTTTTTTTTTTTTTTTTTTTTTTTTTTTTTTTATGATCTACAGAAGAAATAAACTCATACAGGTTTGGAAAAACTTGAGGATGAATACATGACTTAAAAATAATTTATATATATATTAAATATATTTGTAATTACAAAGTTGTAATAACGATGTTGCAGTTTAGTGCTTTTAAAATATATTAACTTCAAATGTATCATCTAACATTGTGCTTTGGTATGCTAGTCAACATATCAAAATAAGTTTACTTTAAAGAATGACAAAAGCATAATGAAATTAAAGCATAATGATTTAAAATGTACTTAAAGTAAATCTTTTAATTTTATATTATTACAAAGTACACTTTGTGTGAAGTGAAAGTGTGCTCTCTTTAGGTTCTTAGAGGCCTTTTATTTAATTAATCTGGAAGTAGAAATATACTTGAAACATCTGAAGTACACTACAAGTACATATTCAGTGCAGCTAAGTGCACTTATTTTTCACAAGGGAACACGATGCCTAATCTGAGTGACTGTCTTTGTGTTTCAATTCTGTCGTCTCCTCTCAGTATGATGTGCCAGTACGGTGTGGTGGAGAGTAAAAGTGCCACATTCCCTGCAAAAGAAAAAGCTCGACACCTACTGGACGACAGCTTCTTAGAGTCTCACAGCCCTGTCAGAAACCACACACATGATTCAGTATTTACCAACGGCATCACAGTTGGTACTACAGTTTATTCCTGTTGTACACACCCTCATATCTCAGTCTTTGTCCCACTGACACAAGATTAATGTGTTAATATATCTGTGTCATAATGTAAAGGTGTTCTATTTCACCTCCATAAAATATGTCTGCTGTGTTGAAACTTGTTTGTAGTTATGATTTTTCTCCACTAGATGACAGTAGTGTTCAAAATTTTGTTATTTCAGTGTCATGTTGTCCTTTGCAAACACCATGTTGGTTTATTTTCTAAATAGACTTGATATCTTCACCATGGAATATGTCTGCAGTCACCTTTTATTCATTTATTTTAAGAGAAAGAAAATGATTTTGTTTTGTCCTGACCTTCACATTTTTCGGTCTGTCTGCAGGTAGTAGAGAGAGCTCTTTTAGTGATGAATTATCAAGTACAGTTGAGAGGTAAGGCAAATTATAAATCATTATTATAAAGTAGAATAGAAAATGAATTGCATTCATTATATTTCTATATATATATTTATATATATATATATATATATATATATATATATATATATATATATATACACACACACACACACACACACACACACAAACACACACACATTCTTAAATTATAACACATTAACAACATTTGCTGTTTTAATCTCAGCTGTTAACATGTTTCTTATTTATTTGTGACGCTTTTGTTTGCTTAACACAAATGAGAAACACATTCCTCTTCCTGTCCACTTTCAGAGGACGTATGTATGCCACACTTGGTCCAAACTGGCGAGTCCCAGTCTGTAACTCTCCCAGAAGTAGAAGTTATATTTATAGGTAGGAATATAGCTTTTACTTTTGTCCCTAAAAACTGAAGTTAATGCTGTTGTCTTTGATCTTTGATCTTCTTATCTTAGTTTCCTTCTTGATTTACTGTACAAAGCCTTATCACATACTAGAGTGGTTCTGCTGCAGGACATATTGATCTCAATGTTTTATATGACCTGAGGAAAAAATATTTTCCTGCTTCCCCAGCACCCCAGGGGCAGTTTCCAGCTATGAATGCAGTTCTCTGAGCAGTATAACCATTGAAGGACCCCTGCGAAGAAAGACACTGCTGAAGGAGGGGAAAAAACCCACTGTACGTGTGCATTTAAATTGACCTGTAAAATGTTTAATGTTAAACATAACCCAGTATTTTTGTGCTGTAGCCCACTTATGATCAATAGGTTACCTTGGATTAGATTAGATATGGCTTTGATGCATTTGTACATCACTCATTATTATAAAGTTAAGTTAATTGTCAGTATAAACATAAATTAATTATTAATAATTAATAATTAATTAATTATAAACAGTATAAACAAATGAAATGTATTGTACATTTTATCTAGATTTATTTCTAGTTTGTTGAGGCTTATACCTACTACTCTTTGTTTTTATCAAACATGCAGGTTTGATAAGTAACTTACTGAAACAAGTTTAAGTTTGCATAGTTAAAGGGATAGTTCACCCAAAAATCTAAATTATGTCTCGTTTGGAACGACATGAGGGTTATTAATGACATAATTTTGATTTTTGGGTGAACTATCCCTTTAATCTAGATTTAAACTGCAAGAGTGTGTCTGCCTCCCGAATAATGTTGTTGATATCTGATTTTGATATTCTAGGTATCATCAAATTGCATGATTTTTGAGTTAGTGTTGGCAGTATGGTTATGTTCTGGGCAACACTCCACATGACTGTCCATGCAGTCATGCTTGGACAGAGCGGGGAGGGCAGCAAGACAAACCCCCCCTGGGGTACAGAACAGAACCATTATATGCATACATAATTACAATTAACAATTACATGAGTTGTAAATGAAACATGCTTCAAAGAAAGAATAAAGTTAGATCGGATTACAGGTTCAGTTGGTGGAGTTGAGGTTGGAGGAGGGAGTTAATTGCAAGCAGCGATGCGATGGAAGAGACGCTGAAGAATGGGAATTTAAATATACATCATGTGATAGGTGTCAACACTGGATTGGTACATGTCAGGAACAGCTGAATGTCGGCTAATGCAAGCGTGACTAATGTGGCCTGACTGAACTAATGCAATGCTGAATTAATGAAAATTAGCATACATTTCTCACTAGCACAGAGTAAGCCTAATTCACACAAATTCTTTCTTTCTTTCTCTGTGTCTCTGTCTCTCTCGCACTCTTTATAAAACTTCATTAAAGGAGGGGTTAAATGCTCGTTTTCACTCAATATCCTGTTAATCTTGAGTACCTATAGAGTAGTACTGCATCCTTCATAACTCCAAAAAGTCTTTAGTTTTATTATATTCATAAGAGAAAGATAGTCTGTACCGATTTTTCCTGGAAAAACCCGACCGACTGGAGGCGTGACGTGTGGGCGGAGCTAAAGAATCACGAACGCGAGTAGGCTTTTGCGTTGAGAGCGTTTGGAAGCTGTGACACCGTGAGGAAAAAACCAACCAAAACAAATCATGGCTAACAGTCAGATTCAGCCGTTTATTCATGATCCAGAATCAGATCCCGAGGCTGAAACTGAACGAGAGCAGCAGCAACGACTCGCTCCGAGCGGGGCTCGAACCCGGGTCTCGGCATAGAAGGCGGACGCACTAACAAGAAGGCAGAGATATTTGAAGCAGTTTTACTCACCGCCTGCAGTTCCAACCCATGATCGTGGCCCTTTTCGTTGGGATTGCATCATCCTTAAGAAATAAACGATACGCAATTCCAGCGTCAAACTGGGCCATGTTTGTAAAACAAGCATCTTCGAAATGCAGGGAACAAACACAAACACTTGCACAACTCCGTTGATGCTCTGTAAAAATAAACACCATCCACTGGTCCCTTAATGCTGTTTTTTCTTTTTTTTTTGGTAATCTGTGCAGGGTTGTCTTGCCCTGGCAACCAAAAATACACTTCTTTTGTGACATTTCGCGACGCTCTCGCTCTGATTACTGAATGCCTCTGCTCTCAGTGCTCTGCTATACGGGAGCACGCGCTTTGCCGGCAGACGTGCCCTAGGACCCATATAAGGAAATTCCGCTCCATCTAACGTCACACAGAGCCACACTCGAAAAAAACTTTCCGAAATACTCCTTCAAACGTCCAACTTAATTTTTGAAACTTTGTCCATGTTTAGCATAGGAATCCAACTCTTTAACAGTGTAAAAAACTCAGTATGCATGAAATAGCATTTCACCCCCCCCTTTAATAACTGCATTCGAACCATCAACGGCTCAAGCCTCCATTACCAGCGTTAAAATAACTTTTTGAAAATAGCAAAAGAGGCATTAATGATATCTTCTACATTAATCATTAACGTCTCGGTTACGTACGTAACCCTCGTTCCCTGATGGAGGGAACGGAGACGTTATGTCGACCGACAAATGGGGTCTCACTTGGGAGGCCAATCATCTCTGAATTTAAGAGAAAACGCCAATGAAAATTGGCTAGTGGATTAACATACCTGAGCCACTCCCGTGCCGACGGGTATAAATAGGGCGACAGGTGCATCCACTCATTAGGTTTTATGCTGAGGAGCCGAGAACGTGTCCCGGCAACAGCGAATGGTTCAAGGTTGTGGCATGGGGACATAACATCTCCGTTCCCTCCATCAGGGAACGAGGGTTACGTACGTAACCGAGACGTTCCCTATCTGTTGGTCACTACGAGTTATGTCGACCGACAAATGGGGTCCTATGGAAAACGCCACAACCTGAACCTCGTCACAACCCTGTGGCGCTGCAATTGTTGACAAGCCCTGGTGTGCCACAAAAGCTACGCTTAAGGTCGTAACCTTCCCAAAGCCCCAGCGCAAATTCACTGACCTTGGTACCGAAGGGGCCAAAGGGTGAGTACATCGCTGCTGGAAAAGGCCATGCTGCTGTTCCGTCCACATAAAGTAAATGGAAGGAATTTCAACCTTCGGTGAAAGATTGCTTCAAATCTTCCCTATTTGTTATTTCAGCTGGCAAGACAATGGGGAAGCGAGCCTTTAGGAAAGGCCGCTACGGAGACCACATCCTACCCGTAGGGAGGTGACGTGAATACACATATGGGATTACCCGTAGGGAACCCAGCCATATGGACACCTAGCCCAGTACAGGGGCTGACCGGCTCCGGGCATGCTAACGCCAGTACTGGGCCTGGCGACAGACTGCTCCGCCAAGTCTGACGCCGAGGTTGCTGGAGGATGCTCGACCAGGGTACGCCAACCGGGGAACTCTACTGGGAGAAGAAGGTGCTCACATCCCCGTGTTAGGGGGAATGGCGCAGCAAGCGAGACACCCAGCCAGCCCTTCCCACCAATTACCTGTTACCCAACACACGGGAAGAAACTGGCACTACACGGAGGTTGTAAAACCTCGCAAAGGTGTTAGGTGTCGCCCAGCCCGCAGCTCGACAGATGTCTGCCAGAGAGGCGCCGTGCGCCAACGCATAGGAGGAGGCCACACTCCGTGTAAAGTGGGCCCTCACCCCCAGGGGACACGGCTCACCTTGGGAATGGTAAGCCAAGGCGATGGCGACCACTATCCAGTGGGCCAAACTCTGACAGCCTTCCCCTTCTGCTGACCTCCAAAGCAGACCAGGAGCTGCTCAGAGCTTCTAAAGCTCTGGGTGCGGTCCACGTATATGCGAAGCGCTCTTACAGGACACAGCAACGACAAGGCTGGATCTGCCTCCTCCAGGGAGTGGTGGGAACCTTGGGCACGTATCCAGGCCGGGGTCTCAGGACAACGTGAGAGTAGGCCGGCCCGAACACAAGGCACTCTTCACTTACCGAAAATGCTTGGAGGTCCCCGACCCTCTTGATGGAAGTGAGCGCGATCAGGAGCGCTGTCTTGAGAGACATGAACTTCAGCTCGACCGAATCCAGCAGCTCAAAGGGACCCCTCTGAAGTCCCGCCAGGACAATAGAGAGGTCCCAGGAGGGAATCAGGGGTGTCCTAGGAGGATGTAACCTCCACTTCACTTAGGTCTGGCGCGTCCCGTCTAGAAACCACACGTGGACGTTCCAGAGATCTGGACGCGGGTGCCAAATGGTGCCAAGCCCCTG
This sequence comes from Carassius auratus, assembly GCF_003368295.1. NCBI lineage: Eukaryota > Metazoa > Chordata > Actinopteri > Cypriniformes > Cyprinidae > Carassius > Carassius auratus. The sequence goes on from NC_039250.1 coordinate 23,425,570, forward strand.
ACAGAGAAGGTCTCTCCTCAGGGGGATGCGCCAGGGAGGGGCTGTCACGAGGAGCATGAGTTCCGAAAACCAGGTCCGGGTGGGCCAGTAAGGCGCAACCAACAGTACCTGTTCCTCGTCCTCCCTGACCTTGCACAGTGTCTGTGCGAGCAGGCTCACTGGGGGAAATGCATACTTGCGTAAAGCCCAAGGCCAGCTGTGTGCCAGTGCATCTGTGCCCAGGGGGGCCTGGGACAGGGAATAGTACATCTGGTGCGGACCAACACTTGCTTGTCCAGCACTAGCGGACGAAACCGTTGCAAAGCTAGATGCACTGCCAGCAACTCCAGGCAGTTGATGTGCCAAAGCAGTCGAGGTCCTGTCCAGGACCCTGAAGCTGCCTTCCCGTTGCATGTCGCGCCCCAGCCCGAGTTGGAGGCATCTGTTGTGTCAGCAACGTGCCGGGACACTTGTTCTAAGGGCACGCCGGCCCATAGAAAAGCAAGGTCCGACCAGGGGCTGAATAGGCGGCGACACATCAGTGTGACGGTGAGACAATGTGTACCGCGGCGCCATGCCCATCTCGGGACTCGGGAGTGTAACCAGTGCTGAAGTGGTCTCATATGAAGCAACCCGAGCGGCGTGACTGCGGCTGCGGATGCCATATGCCCCAGGAGCCTCTGAAAGTGTTTCAGTGGTACCACTGTCCCGCCTCTGAAGGAACTCAGGCAGTTCAGCACTGACTGGGCACGCTCGCTGGTGAGACGTGCCGTCATACTCACCGAGTCTAATTCCATTCCGAGATAAGAGATTCTCTGCACAGGGGAGAGCTTGCTCTTCTCCCGGTTGACCTGAAGCCCCAACTGACTGAGGTGCCGGAGCACGAAGTCCCTGTGATCGTACAACTCTTCTCGGGACTGGGCCATAATGAGCCAGTCGTCGAGATAGTTGAGGATCCTGATGCCCACTTCCCAGAGTGGGGCAAGGGCACCCTCCGCGACCTTCGTGAAGACACGGGGGGACAGGGAGAGCCAGAAGGGGAGGACCTTGTACTGCCATGCCTGACCCTCGAAAGCAAAGCGCAGAAACGGTCTGTGACGAGGGAGATAGAGACATGAAAGTACGCGTCTTTCAGGTCGATCGCTGCAAACCAGTCCTGGGACTGGACGCATTTGATAATGCGTTTCTGCATCAACATCCTGAACGGGAGCTTGTGTAGGGCCCGATTCAAGACTCGCAGATCCAGGATAGGTCGAAGGCCACCGCTTTTCTTGGGCACGATGAAGTAAGGGCTGTAAAACCACGTCCTCATCTCGGCTGGAGGGACCGGCTCGATTGCATCCTTCGCCAGCAGGACAGCAATCTCCTCGCGCAAGACAGGGGTGTCCCGGACTGCCACCGAAGTCTCGAGCACGCCATTGAACTTAGGGGGTCGCCGGGCGAACTGAATCGCATAGCCGAGTCGGACCGTCCGGATGAGCCAGCGTGACAGGTTGGGCACATAGACAGTAAAAGAAATGGACACAGCGACCCCATTGGAACTCAATTGAGACAAGTGAAGCCCATTTTTAGCGTTTTTTAGTACTTCCGTTTCTGATGCGCAGACTCAAACGAAGCTTGATGACGTCAGCAACCTGTCTGACAGATGTAAATCTTCTAAGTGGCTGTGCGTGCAAACTCCCCTCGTTAATCTTGCAGAGATGGCGAGCTTGAGCGGGGAGTTCTTTGTTGTGAGTGAGCAGGAGTAAGTATTCTGATTAATTATTTTGTATAGTATTTTAAAATGTAACGCCAGTACGCCATATTAAGTTAATTGCCTGCGAGCTTCTCCTCCTGTCTGTACGTTAATGCGACAGAGAGACGAGTGGTTATAACGCAAGGGTTAGCCTATTTTTTACAAAAACTGTTTCTACGGGGCCATAATGTAACATAGAAGGTAATGGAGCCCTTTATACATTGTCGTGTATCTTCAGAAATAAATAATGGACAAACGGAGTCTTTAAACACCTCAAATGTTAAGTTATTCGCTGTCAAAGTGACGCCAAAATGAATGGGAGTCAATGGGAATGCTAACGCAAGTGAAGTTCTGCTAAAGGATGGCAGCCCCCACCCGACTTCAACTTCCGGTCGAGTTCCTTGCCCCCTGGTTGGGCAGTGCAAGCCACGATCCCAGACTCCATACAAGTGGCACCAAAGGGACAGTCGACATACCCGCAGTGGTGCAGCGAAGGGGAGTCGTGCCGGAAGGCCCAGAAGGCACTGCGTCCTGGGTCATCACAACCACACTCCCCGTGTTCCCGGAGGAACTGGCCAGAGATGCGAAGATTCTCCACCCGGCCCTCCTCCGGGGAAAGGAGTGGCACTGTCTTCGCCATCTCCTGAAGAGCAGTTCTCCGCATCTCCGAGTTGCCCGTGTCAGGGCCGCTTAGTCGACTTCCTCAAGGACTTCGCAGCCGGGAGTGACACGGGGGGCGCCGCTCTCCTGCGCGGGGCTCGACGCGCCGGCCTCAAAGAACTCTCAGCACAGGGCGGAGCTGGTGTGGAGGACGCAGGGGGGCGCCCTCGGCAACGAGCAGGCTGAGGCACTGCCTGCGACGGAATGGTGGCAACCGGAGGATCACGTCATGGCGAGATGTGCTGTATGGCATCAGTCTGCTGTTGTTCTGTCAGGAACTACTGGGCACAGCCCCTGACAGCGTCGCCACACAGGACAGCCTGGGACATGGGAGCATCGAGAAAATGCACTTTGTCAATGTCTCTCATACAGACCAGGCTGAACCTGAAACGGCACTACTGGACCACCAGAGTGGACATCGCCTACCCGAGGGACTGCGTTGTGACTTCCGTCACCCAGAAGGGGGAGTTCAGTCGCCATGCGCAGCTCCTGCATCAACCTCGGGTTGGTCCTACCCTCGTGCATTTGTTAAAGCCTTGGCTTGTTGGGTTTGCAGGATAGCCATGGCATGCAAAGCAGAGACAGCTTGGCCCGCAGCACTGTAAGCCTTGGTAGCAAGCGCGGCCGACAGTTTACAGGCCTTGGGTGAGAGGCGCGGACTATCCCTCCCAGTGGCGGCGTTTTGCGGACACAAGTGCACCGCAATCGCACTCTCCTGCTGGGGAATGTCAACACACCCCTAGCTGCCCGCCACTGTCTTCATGTCTACATCACTTCCCCATGCACATCCGGGAAAAAGGAACCAGAGTAAAACGCGGTTGTGAGTCGCGCTCCACACAGAGAACCAATCAAACAGCCATGAGCAATCAGGGCTGGGCGGTGCATTCACCTCCATCCTGATGCTCACAGCTGCCCGGCCAAGCACGGCTGTCAACTCTGGGTCCAATTCGGCAGTGGCGACAACACCCGAGGGGGGCAGCCCTGCCGAATCTTCATCCACAGAGGTCAACAGCCCATCCCCGATGCTGCAATCGACATCTGATCTACGGCGGCAAACTGAATGACCCGTTGGGACTGCCATAAGACAGCCCAGCAAAATCACCCAGCAGCCGCACAGGACAAACACTGCGGAAGGGGTAAGAGGTCCGTGGGGCGTGGCCCGGTGGAGAAGCTCTCACTGTCACCTTCAAATCTCCCAGAGCACTAGCCGGCGGTCCTCTGCTCGAGACAGAGAAACCAGAACGGGTAGTGACAGAGGGGTCTGCTCCTTTCCCTTGAGACGCGATCACAGCGTTGCCATGGTCACACACGCAGTGCGTGCATGAACCATCCACTTGTTGGACGTCCGTTGTCAGAGAACAGAAAATGACCGCATCCAGATGGACGCGGATGAAACGGCGTCTTGAAAAAGATGCGAATTGTCCGCGATTTGCTCTTTTAGGAAATCTGCTCTCTTAGTTGAAGCGCCCAGGAGAATCGCTGAAAGGGACACCGCTGTTTGCGCCGTACCGCCAATCAGAACAGCTTCCCGACACAGCAGATGAATGGCTTTGTGGAGTATAACAGCTTTCATACAACCACTCGGCTCCGAAGCAAAAATCTAATGAGTGGATGCACCTGTCGCCCTATTTATACCCGTCGGCACGGGAGTGGCTCAGGTATGTTAATCCACTAGCCAATTTTCATTGGCGTTTTCTCTTAAATTCAGAGATGATTGGCCTCCCAAGTGAGACCCCATTTGTCGGTCGACATAACTCGTAGTGACCGACAGATAGGGAACATTGGTTCTGTTCTGTTTACCCTAGGGAGGTTATTTATGCTCTCCTTGCTCCTATCTAGGCAGGCTTTTATCTCCTAATACCCCACAGATGATGACGTCCAAAACCATTTGTAGTGCTGCCAGTCTTGGCCAGGTCTTCATTGTTGGAGGTCTAAATTTAAGTGTGACTGCCCCAGTTGATAGTTAATAAAGAAATTAAGATGGGTATTAAGTCCATAAAATAGTCAGGTCTGTTTGAGTTTTTAGAGAAGAGAACTTAGTATGTCTCTTAAGCTGATTTGCACTTATATTTTCTTCATATCAGCTCTCATCCTGGAAGCGCTACTGGATTGTCCTGTCTGGCTCCATTCTCATCTATTTTGGTTCTAAAGCTCTAAGAGCAAATGAGCGAAGACATGTAAGTGATGAATTATTCTCTCAATTTAATGTGAAAACAGTTTAGTGCCATCTAAACTAGTATTCAGACTTTAACTGGCGTAATATTAAAAATAAAAAGTGTTGCCTATGATTATGCTAATTAAAATGATTTAATTATTTCAACCAAGCTACTAGGGGAAATGTCAGTACTCTTTTGAAATCAAGCTTCTTGGCTTAACCTCTTTTTAATTCTGCATTTTTGTCTCAAGTATAAATCCAGGCCATGTAAAAAGATCACACTTACAGGTTGGATGGTGGTTCTTCCAGAAAACCCTGAACATCCAAACATTTTCCAGCTCACTGATCCTGAAAGAGGTACCATTTTCTCATGTATGAACATATCATTTATGTGACTATTTCACGCTGTTATAGAATAGCTACAAAATGATATTAAAATGCTATTTTTCATGTATTACTTCATACGACGTGTATGTTTCACATAAAAATGTCTTTGTGCTTTCTACTTTATATTTTGATTCAAAACAAACATTAGTTTCGCAATCAGAAAAACTTGCATTAATTGTGTGGCATTTTAAAACTCTCACCAACTATCACTGAAATGTCATGCCAATGGTGTGAATAAGAAACTTTTGGAGTATAGCATTGTAAGCATCAGAAATGAAAGAAAACTGGAACATTGTGAAAGATCATCTAAAAGTGATTTTTTTTGTCCCACCAGCTATTGTTTTTTTTTTTTTTTTCTTTTTTAAATGAAGAGTAACACATGTCATGATGAAGTTTCAGGAAAAAGTTTGAATCAAACTGCATTATCTTGATGTGTTAGCACTGGCTTCATGTAGACCTAGATATTTTTATAATACAAATTATCTTCTACTGAATGATGACCAAGTCCAGATGGTTTGTTTAAACGTGAAAATATTTGACATAAAAATACATAGATTTGATTCAGCAAATTACTTTTTGGCTTTAGAAGTGACAGATTTGCAATGAATAAACCCACACAAGTTCAATCTGTGGTTCAGGTAATGTTTACAAGTTCCAGACTGGATCACGTTTCTCTGCCATTATCTGGCACAGACATTTAGCCGAGGCATGCAGGAGTACAAGACCACAGGTAAGGTGACACAAAAAATTATCAAGTAAAATAAATATGTGTAATTAACAGGGATATGGAGGAATGTCACAATTATTTCCACAGATACCAGCGAACCTCATGTCCTTTGAATAGCTGCTTTTTGGGAATTTGAATACAGATGAAGGGAATAAACTTAATGGAGAAAGACATTGCAGAAGAGTTTATGCCAGGTGCCAGCATGTTGGACCTAACATAGTGTCATAAATGTGGCAGCTCTACAGTCCAAAATATTGTAGATACAGCTGCACTGAGAGAGGATGGTTTTGTGTCTTCAGTTTAGTGATAATACTTTACAATAAGGTTCAATTTGTTAACATGAGAAAACGAATAGTCCACTCAAGAATGAAATATATACACCCTCAGGCCAGTCTAAGATTTACAGTAGATAAGTTTTTTTTTTTTAGAACAGATTTGAAAAATTTGCATCACATCACTTTTTCAGCAATGCATTCTCTGTAATGAATGGGTGCTGCTTCTGGCCAAAATACCAGTTTATAATCCATAATAACACTGTAGTGAAAATGTCCTTCCCATGTTTAGAAATGTAAACAGCACTTGATCTAAGCATAGTTCTATTCTGATTCAGAATGTTTCACTGAAAAAGCAATATCATGGCTAGAGGACTCATATTTTAGCTGGAAGAAAGTTAATGTTTTTTTAAAAACGTCTCAGATTACGAATGTAACCATGGTTCCCTGAGTAGGGAACGAGACACTGCGTCCTCTAGGGGTCACTATGGGGAACACCTCGTCGTGACCCGTGTCTGAAGCATACATTGAAAAAACACCAACAAGTTGGCTGGGGACAACCTCTGCCGTCATTACCGGCACGACTATAAATAGGCACAGGGCGAACACGTCATTCACTTCTTCGTCTGAAGCTAGCATCCAAAGCATGGCAGGGAGCTAGAGGACGCAATCACATTCATAACCTGAGACATTCCCTTTCAAGGGAACTTCGAACTGCATCCTCTAGGGGTTGCTGTGGGGCCGCCATGCTGAGGGGAGTGCAGGCTAGAATCATGGCAAACACTAAGTAACAACTCTACCATTTCCATGGGAGTAGCCCCTGAGATGTTTAGACGGCTGTCTGTGACAGATTAATGGGGCTTTTATCAACTCAAGAAAGGGCACGAAGCCCTCACCATATAGGATTTTAGAAGGAATGCAGAATACTTGCGTGTGAACTTACCACAGTGTGGATTTCAGAAAGTGTGCAAAGACTTCACGTGCACACTTACCATAGCATGGATTTAAAAATACTGTTCTAAGGAGGGGCCCCAGCCAACTCAAGTAGCGCACTCATAGGCGACCCTTCTTGGAAAAGGAGAGCACTGCTAAACTACCACGAGAATCGCCCAAATAGCCCCTCATGTTGAATACACACAAAAAAACACTGGCTGAATGGAGCCCAAGGAACCAGCATCTAACCATCTCAAGAAAGGGTACGAGGCAGAGCACGTAACCCTTATTGGGAAGTCGTGGCCTAATGGTTAGAGGGTTGGACTCCCAATCGAAGGGTTGTGGGTTCTAGTCTTTGGCCGGATGGAATTGTGGGTGGGGGGAGTGCATGTACAGTTCTCTCTCCACCTTCAATACCACGACTTAGGTGCCCCTTGAGCAAGGCATCGAACCCCCAACTGCTCCCGGGCGCCGCAGCATAAATGGCTGTCCACTGCTCCGGGTGTGTGTTCACAGTGTGTGTTTTCACTGCTCTGTGTGTGTGCATTTCGGATGGGTTAAATGCAGAGCACAAATTCTGAGTATGGGTCACCATACTTGGCTGAATGTCACTTCACTTTCACTTTCACTTTCACTTTACCGTACAGGATTTCATGAAGTACGCAGAGTCTTACGTGCACACTGACCAATATGTGGTTTTGAAAAGTACACAGAGCTTAGCGTGTGTACCTAAAGGTTCCTAAGCATCGCAGAGGCACTGAACCGCACGGGAGAGGCGAGCTCAAATTTTACAAACTTCTGGCAAGGGGAGCATCACCTGAGGCAGCATATACAAGAAAACTTCTGTAACTGCCACCTGCCATCCTCTCATTAGCCGCTTTTGCGCATCGCCTCGATGTCAGCATAACGCTTATGCCGAAACCGATGGATGCGAGAAGAAATGGCCTCTTCCATTTCTTTTCGATCGCTGTATGGAGATCAGGCAGAAAAGGAAGGCTCACCTGAGCTGAAGGGCTGTGGTCAGAAAAATAATGCTCATCAAGGTGGCCTCACGGCGTCACCTTGTTAGCGCACTTTCATGGCAAGTCCAACTTTGCTGTGGCCCAATCCATAGCCTCCAACAGCTTTAAATACACAGGGCAGGAGGATTGAGAAGGCTCATCCTCACCTTCTTCACCATCCTCAAATATCTCTCGCTTTTCCTGGGTAAAAACCAAGCAGAGCACTAACCTCAGGATCAGAAAGTGTTAAAGATATCATCCTCCCAAGGCTCGCTCTTGTCCGCCGCCGATGAGCGCGAAAGGGAAAGTCCCTCTCTAAACCACTCAGACAGATCCACCTGTAATTCTCACAAGCTCATTCTCCTCTATGCTTCAGGGGCGGTGGTCCTGTACTGGGAAGCAGATAGCTGCTTTTTTTCCTTTTTTTTCTCAGAAAGGGAGGCGAATGAGAGTTTTTTTCATTGAAAAAATGCTCACAATGAAAGCAGATTGCATCCTCAAAGACATAACGTGCGTGCTCTTCACCCAAACAAAAGACGCAAAGAAAGATTGTGTGTGTCATCGTGTGTCAAATAACGCTGACAGAGATGCAGACATTGTCTAAACACTTACTATTAGTCGCCATGATAGACAAAAGAAAGATTGCTCTTACAAGTTCTTTCAAATGCACGCTTCAAACAGAACAGTCAGTGAAGACGAAGAAGAGGATGACGTTCTCCCAGAGACTATTTATTGTCCCGCTGGTAGTGACTTCAGAGGCTGCCCCATAGCGACCCCTAGAGGACGCAGTTCGAAGTTCCCTTGAAAGGGAACTACTGTTAGTCCTATCCATAATGTTTTAAATAATACATTTATGTTAATTTATACACTCATATATAAATGATGTTAACAAATTGAAACCTTATTCTTAGTTTTACCTGACAAACCTAAAGGTACATGTGAAATATGTTGTAAATAACATTTGCCAATAGATGACTTCATGTGATTAAGTGCCAAAATTACGACCTTTGTTTTATTAAATCAAATAGAATTATGTTCAATTCAAGTTAGATGTTAGAGAGCAAAAATGAAAGCATTAAATCCCTGGATGATGAGCATGCATAAAACATTTATGACGGCACTTCATAAGAGGAGCCCTGTATGAAGGGAAATTTGTTACACAAAGGGAATTGCACATTGACACAATAATGGCATTTTAATGGAAAATGTGTATTAAACATTAAACTTGTAATGTCACAGGGATAAGGAAATAAGTGACAGTGTAAATGTGGTGTAGTTCAACTCAAAGTTCTGGAGTGTATTTACTTTTGAGTGTATGTCTTGACATCATAAAGTGGGCAGGACCCAAAAGGTATATAGTTTTGGATGCTGATCAGGTTTTTTATTGATACTGTTGTAAAATGTATATATACAAAGCTCTGGGCGAATGTGAAGGGATGCAACTGTCTTTTTGTCAGAGACATGTATTCATTGGAGAAACAACATTTTCATGGATGTTCAGTATTTACATCTAATACTTCAGTGTAGTATTATTTTTGTTATTAATTCTTTCTGAATACATCAAAAGGTCTGTACAAATTGTAAAGTACATGGCAAAGTCTCGTATTTTGCACAGTCACACATTTTTATAAGGTGTAGGAGTGAAGACTTATTCACTGATATTTAAGCACTAAATGTGAAGATGTTGCGTCACGTAATAAGCAACCGTTCGGCTGTGATTACATAGTACATCTGTACAAGCACTGATGTTATCAGCTAGTATAGTATTACAAAGTGGTAGCTAACTCGTTATTCTTTCTTTTTTGTGGGGTTATGGTTACCATACCATGTGAAAGTTCTCATATTTCTGTACAGTATATTTCTGTCTTCTGCTATTAACTGAGTTTTGGATGTTCTGATCAGTTCTCACAATGTGATGTCATTGAAACTTCATATGGTCTATAATGTGCCTAGACCTTTACTAACTCAATACTTTTGTGTTTTGTCTTTATGGAAATATAAGCCTAATGAGAAAAAAATTGTATGGTTTGATTTATTTCACACTTACACACAATATGACATATTTCCTTTAATGCATATTGGTTATTTACTTCGTAGCAACTGTAAATTCTTGTCTAATGGTAGTTTTGATTGAAAAAAAAAATATATATGTATATATGTGTGTGTGTATATATATATATATATATATATATATATATACACACACACACACACACACACACACACACACACACACACACACACACATATATATATATATATATATATATATATATATATATATATATATAATTTAATTGTCATTTATTAATGCATTCAATGACCATTGCCTTTTTAGAAATCAGAATCACATTACAGTACATTCAAATTACATTTAAATTCTTATCTCATCCGAACACATTTTACTCTTATACTAAATTTAATCCATTCTAATAAATGAATAAAAAATCCCCTAAGAACTTAGTAAATTTAGTTTTGAAACAAGAAAAAAAATTCCCTACTACTTCTGTACTACAAACTAGGCGACAGACTGTTAAAATGCCTGTATTCACAGTATTCTTCTTAGGCAAAAGTACCCAGATGACCAACTGATACTGGCAAGATCCTCAAGTGTGTATCCAGAGGACTCTTTTTCTATCCCATGATGCCACAGGAGAAGAGTTGGCCAAGAACTGACACCGTATGTTACTTGATAAAAGTAATATGGGAAATGTAGTAAACTGTATGTCTGCATCACATTCAGCCACATATTCAAAAGAATTCCCTGTTCCAGAAAGTACACGCTTTCAGATGCAGCCTTTATCTAACCAATTGAATGTATTTTGTTTGTTGGTTTTAACTTTTAAGGGGTCATATGATGTTGCTAAAAATAACATTATGTTGTGTATTTGGTGTAATGCAATGTGTTTATGCCGTTTAAGTTTAAAGTTCAAAAAACACATTATTTTCCACATAATGTAGATTATTGTTGCTCCTCTATGCCCTGCCTTTCTGAAATGTGTACATTTTTCCAAAGCTCATTTGTCTGAAAAGCGAGGTGTCCTCTGATGGGTCAGCTATCCATTGCGTTGTCATTGCCCAAATACTTCACGCGTGTGATGAAAATGTTACACCCCTTAACATACTGTGATGCTGTCTCCTGGCACGGTGAGACAAAACCAATAAAATCCATTACAAATGAGACATTTGTTGCATCCAGTGGGGACATAATTACTGATTATAACGACTTATACTGTGTTTTTATGCATTGCTTTGTGTATCGTGCTCCGTAAAAGACTGGGCAACCATCATCTTTCACTGATATTTCCATTCTGCAGAATTCCAGAGAGGGTGTAGGGTGTTTGCTGTACACAAGATTTTTCAAACCGGTGTAACGGATATGCAGTTCATCGATTCATTGGTTCTGAACTAACACATCAAGGTGCGTTGAATCTAAAACAATGCAAACCCAAAGCTTGTAGATTTTGAATTCAGGCATATGAACCCAACTCTCTCTAAACGAAATGCCTGGTCTGGCGCCATCCTGGCTGGATTTAAATTATTTACGACACTCTGGACAAGAAATTCCACAGTCACGTGAGCAGCCTCAAAGGAGAAACGAAACACCCACATTCCTAAATACACAAACACAAAATTTTCTTTACGCTCTTTATGTATTTTGAATAGGTTTGTGTGTTGCATAAAATAATTAATCCTGTTATGAAAGGATTATAAGTTGCTGACTTGTAAATGGGAAATGTTTTTGGAATGAATGTTCTCACATAGAATCATGATTTGTAACCCTACCCTCCTGACCAGCTCATAAAACTTTATGATCCCACTGGGACAACAGGACAGTTAAGCTAACTCTTAGAAAAGAGAATAGAACCATTTTATTTTCTCGATGTATTCTAAATGTATTGAGTATTGCCTTTTTGTGTGGTAGATGTTTCCCCATATAAATTGGAGTATCTGCAGTTTTATCATGTGTTAATCAAACTTTAAATGTGTGTAATTCTGCATATGAATGTAACGTCATGTTTCTATCAGTCATTTATGGTATCTTTATAATCGTAAAAGTGTCGAATCTCAACGACAAATTACAAAAAGATGCATCGTTTCAGAAATACAATCTTTCTCACGCGAGGGGGTGGTTCCCCAGAGACAAAGGGACATTTTTCCCGCTTCAGATCGCGGATGTTCATTGGTTGTTCACGCAAACAGAGGCATGAACCAGTCAAGCCATAAGAACTGAAGCCAGGAAGTTCCCCGTGGTTCTTGCTCTTCTTCGCTCTCTTGTCCCTGTCTGGTCCCTCTCAGCACGGCGGCTGAGAGAACAGCTGTTCTCATGGCTCCTTCAGGAGCTTTCATCTCCGTTGTTTTCATTTCTTTTACTTACTAAGTTCCTCTCTACACAAGGAAGACGAATTCTGAATCATTACGTTTGTTGGACCTTTCAAATATTGCGCGATTCCGCAGCAGCCCCGGAAGACACAAAAGAACACGCCTAGCTACAAAGGACCACATTCACACGCACGCTGGTCTGGCGAGTCACAAAGAGACCATATGCCAGGGATGGGCAGTATTTCAGATACATGTATTTAAAATACGTATTTGAAATACAAAATACTATTTTGTATTTTAAAGCCTTTGGAAAAAATCTAATGTAATTTGTATTTAAATACATTTAAGACGAGTATTTTTTTATTTTCAAAATACTCAAAATACTTTGAGCCAGTCAACCTCTTTATCAGGGTGCTGTTTTCATGCATCAACTAGTTCAGACCAAACACACCCCTCCCCCCCAACCCCAACATTCATCCACGTGAGCCGCAGCTGTACAGCCTTGGATCGGCAACTTTTCTGGAATAAAGTGAGGATGTGCTACTTGTTGATTAAAGTAGCTTGTCAAATGTGTTTGAATCATTAACGTTACTGCATGTTAGGGATGGGCGATATCATATGACAATATCGTAGATTCATAGCGATGGTATAAATTGTAAATCGATGGAACTTTTTCTAAATCTTTTACATAGGACTTTCTGCTTTTTCTTTAGCTTTGTGCAGTTGAAGCCTGGTTTATACTTTTGCAATTCGCATGGCTCTACGCCATGAACCTGCTTACTGCGTGCGCTCCTCAGTAAACCTACAAGGCTTTTATGCTTGACGTGCTCTCCGTTATATAATTCTGTGAAACAACAGAAGGCGACTCTGAGTAATTGTTCTCCAAACCACGAAAAAGCAGCGATGAGAGGAAGTAATCTGCCGAATAATTTGTCAAACATCTCTCATACTGTCTATGTCAAACACTCGTCTCATGAGAAGTTTGTGAATAAATTGATTTTTTCACATGTAAACTGATTAGGTTGTGGGTCATTTTGACGACACATGTGAAAAAGTTTTTCAGTACACTTCTTAAACCCTAACCAAATAATCAAGTTAAAACCAGTAAACTTGAAATTGTGACTTGTGACATTAGAACAAAACATATTAATATGATAACATATGTATAACACTAAATTGAACAATACTGTGTTATATATGTTTTTTAATTCATTAATTATTTTATTTCAATTAACGATTGTATTAAACACCTACCATTACTTTATTCATTATTTCTGCTATGCAGGCTCATTTTGTCAATTTAGTCATTTTAAATTTTACAAACATGGTGCTTTATGAAAATGTAACTGGACACATTTCCAAATTGTGATTGTGTTTACCCATCCATGCAAATGTTTGTTTATGTAGAGATGAAATAATTAGGTTAATCATTGTCTGTCTACATCAGTTTAGTGTAGTGATTGTGTGCATTTGTGAGGACAATGATGGAAGTTACACCACACTTTTAGTTTTATTGTTCACCAAAAAAATGTGCCAAATGATTTCGAATAAAAAAAAAATATATATTTTAGATAAACTTTATATTTCTAATTATGTATTTCTAACAAATAAACTTTATATTAAACAAATATAAAAGTTACTATACTGCTTGCACACAAAAAAAAAAAAAAAAACATCAAAAGACTTTGAAATCAGTTTTTGCTGTGGTATCAAAACTGATATTAATAATTGTGAAACCATGCCATATATTGTTACTGTAAAGTAAGATTAAGATTTTGGTCATATCACCCATCGAAATTCCATCAACTAGTTCAACTGGGTGGGTTAGGTCAGCAATACTGGATGGCAGATACTTTAAGATTGTGAAACAAACAGAACTGGGCCACATTGGAACGCCAGTCTGTCACATTAGCTTTTAATGATGCTGATAAAACATAATAAAAGTTAGTTTTTTTTTTTTTATTGCTTACACTGCCAGGGAAGAAAAGAGGTATAGAAAATTAAAACAAAAGTTTCTAAGCAGTTGCACAGCTTTTTGGCATTCAGAATAGGCCCAGATAGATTCCAGCCTAATAGGGATACCTGCACTGAATCTTCAAATTTCACATGTATTTTGTGTATTTTCAAAATACAAAATACTTTATTTGTATTTAAATACATTTTTCCACACAGTATTTTGTATTTTAAATACATTTCCATGTATTTATGCCCATCTCTGCCACATGCAAGTATCATTCTCTATGGAGATTTAAATGCTGCTTGAAGTTTGTCTATTACCTTTTTCAAGGTGATTTGATTTGTTGTTGTCTTTCAAGGGTTACTGTCTGCGAGTTTGCATAACTGAGTGCAATTCTGTGATCATGCCTAATTCTCTCACCTCTCTCTCTCATTGTGACGACTGGGTGAAGGAGATGCTGGAAACAAGTGTGAGTATGAACAATATTTAATGAAAACAAAACAAAACAAACCAAACAAGAATACAAACAACGCTGGGAAGATGGCAATCCAAGATGATGAAGGCGGTGAGTAATCCAGATGGTGGTGGAGAGTTGGCAGCAGGAGAGGATGGCACAGGAACTGCGGGGAATCGAGCCAAAAGTAAGTGGTGATGCTTGTGAAGGTGCAATGAGTGGATGAGGTTCTGGGGGAAGACACGGACATCCAAACACAGAACAACACAGACGCAAAGAACAGTTACCAACATGAAACAACACTCTCACAAACACAAGACTTGTGTTTGTCTCTCTCTCTCTTCCTCATTTGGATTCCGTTATGTCATGTACAAAGTTTACTGTCTGTATTATCGTACATGTATTTACTCTGTGTGATTTGTAGTTTGATGTATTATTAGTTCAATTATTAAAAACCAATATATATTCATGATTGCCTCTGTCTAAATGCTCACATCAGGAGTCAATGAAATGTCTGATCTTTAGCTACAAGCTCTTTACTTTTTAGTAACCGAAATTTCATAATGATAGGATAATGTTTTCATGGCCAGAGAATATTTTTCCTTGAATTATAAGAAGGGAGAACTTTATTGGAAGTTGATAAATTAATCTTACGGCCGTTTGCTGGACAAACCACTGTTTGATTTGCGGTAATTTACAGTAAGAGATATCACTATAATTGATATGAAGAATGGAATATTGACATATTAATGAGTAAATTACAGTGCCTTTTAATAAGTTGTTGATATATACAATTGACCTATTTTTCATCTTCAGTAATTTTAATGTAACTGTCATATGAGATATATATATCCCCTATGCGTTGTTGGGGACGTTTTTGTCCACTAGGGGGTAAAGATGAGTCTTATTTTGGCCACAGCTTTCTCTGTGTTTGAGCTAATTAAATTATTTTTTGGTGACAAATCTTATTTTGAAATTTTTCAAAAACTCAATGGTACACTGTTGGCAAATTCACTACCCTTACATATTTTCAATATAAAAAGTGATTGTGGACTGGATATTTTTTTACCTTTTATCACAGTCTTGGGCATGTCAAATATTAGTAACAAGATTGGCTTTGATGCATTGTTAGTTTTTGTGCAGCATTAGATTTTAATTTTTTTCTCCCTAATTTGTTGTTGGTTGCTGTTTTGCCCCATTTACTTCCATTATAACTACATTTTTTGATTGCAAAGCCATGACACCATGTTATCATGAATTCTAGGCCTGTGTGAAAAAAGGCTTAGTTTCTGGCTTGTATATGGAGTTATAAGGAGTATAACAGCAAATTATAGTGTTTGTATGTGTGTGTGTGAGATTCTTGATTGTTGGTGCTTTTCCCTGTTGGGAAGAGGTAACATTTGTTATTTTTTACAGTTGATCACTAGGTGGGACCATTAACCCTTTAGGCCTATGCAAAAAAAAGGCTTGTGTGTTGAGTTATATGGACTATAACAGCAAATTATAGTGTGTGTGTGTGAGAGAGAGAGGGGGGGGGGGGTGAGAGAGACCTTTGTGGACTTACCTTGATGTACAGTATCTGAAAAAATTAAAATATGCACCTTCAAATGATTTATGATTTATGAACATAAATTTATTTGAACATAAATTTCAAATAAGCTGCAGCTCGCTGGAGGGGTCAAGCTACATAATCATTTCAAAACTTTTGGTACAAGTCAAGCCCTTTCTCGTGTTGCTGGCTGCTTTTCTCACCATTACATGACCAGTACAATGGCATGCAAGTGTTTAAATCCACGTACTTTGCTTTTGTTTAGTCTATTCGCTTGTTAAGTCTGACATCACGTAGCAGCGCTTCAGTGTCCAAACGCTCTATCAGTTACCACGAGAAAACAACAAAAGGTGCTAATGTAAACTCACAATGTGATAGAATACTAGCGAAAAAGTTATAATATTAACCTTTAACTCCATACCGAAGTCCCAGATAGCCAGACAATGAAAATATAAATATTTAAAAAATCTATAAAAATTATTTGTGTTTGGGACACTGTGAGCACAGGACTGTAATGTATATCGTAAGTTTGAAAGAGTTTAAGTTAAATTATCAATTTGAATAAACAGTGCTCATAAACGGCTGCTGAGGTCACATTCTCAAGTGAAGCGAGTTGTGACCTGGACCCTGAAACAGCGCTTCTTATGTCATCACTTAACAACCGAATACTTTCACAAATATTAAAAGGTAGCAGGTGCATAAATACACTTTTGTCTACTCCATGTAGTTCTGAGAGCTTGGTGTACATTGTGATTTTCTGAAATACATCAAGGTAAGTGCGCGAAGGTCTCTCTCACACACTCTCTCTCTTTCTCACACACACACACTCATACACACACAAGTCATTTTGTGTGTTTTTTTTTCTCCCAAATCAGTGACATCATTTATGAACTTGGCAATTAAAGAGTTAAAATCTTGGATTTTTAAAAAAAACATTTGGTAGATTTGATCAGGACTGAAGTTGATTTTTTTTTTTTTTAAATGAAGAAAAATATATGAATCTGATACATTTTTACAGCAGTTTAATTGAGTTGATGTTTTCCTACTGAACATACCGAAAGGGTAGTGAATTTGAACAATCCACAAGGGATATTAATCATATTCCTGATTAATTATTAAAATTCCCTATGCATCATTTGAGTTAATTATAATGTACAACCCAGTGCGGCAACACCGGTTTTTCAAGATTCTGTGCCCACTTCTCTAAGGATCCTCTTTGGCATGATGAAGCTATTGAGTTTCCCTGTGATCCATTGTTTAGCATTACTGAATGATCGAAATGTCCTGGTAGGAATGCATTTTTGACATCAAAGTACCCGTGAGAGCTATTCATTTACGTTACATTCAGTCATTTACCAGATGCTTTTATCTAAAGTGACTTACAAATGAGAACAACGGAAGCAATCAAAATCAACAAAAGAGAATTGATATACAAGTGCTATAACAAGTCTCAGTTAACTTAACGCAGTACACACAGCAAGGGCTTTTAAATGGGGGTACAATGGTGTTTCGTGTATTATAGAGTATACAAAGTTGTTCACAGTGTTAAAGAGCTGGATACTCATGCTAAACATGGCCAAAGTTATTAAAAAAATTATTTAGAAGAATGACTGAGAATTTCTGTGCCGAAAATCTTACTTCTGGGTTGGTACAAGTTTCAGATGTTTTTTTTGTTTGTTTTTTTTTATCATGGAAAAGCGCGCCCGCACACATGTTGACCAGAGGAGAGCGAGACCGCGCACATCAATGCGCTTCATCTGGAAATCGTCGGGAGACCTGCATAGGATTTGTTTGAGAATGATGAGGATAAATGCAGAAGTTATAAATCCCCAAAGGGTATGAGTAGATACCTAGGTATCGCTCTGATTCAGACGAGAGCACTGCCTCGTCTGGATCACATCCCTTAGGTTCTGCTTACCTCCTCGTGACCCACGATTTCTCTCAACCCTGCCCGCAGGTGGAGGAGGAGCGTGAGTCGCGGCACTAGCCTTCTGTGTCCGTCTCTGGTCCTCAGATCAAGACAGGCCAGGACCTAGGACTATGTTGTTCGGACTCATACTTGGACCTTTGTGGAACGAAGAATCTGAAAGCAGAGGAGCGCGCCTTCATCTCCCTGAACTTCTCCATCACCATCACAACGGAAATATCGAAAAGTTCAGAAGGCGAAACCTGAGAATCGAGAAGAAAGCCTTTTCTTTATTCCTGATGTCTGCCAGGTTCATCCACAGATGTCTCTCCACTACCACCATGGCCGCCATAGTCCTGCCCATGGCGGAGGCGGCCTACTTGGTAGCATGAAGAGATATCATTGGTGCGGTGCAGCTCGGCTACCTGATCAGGAGAAAGTTTGAGATTAAGAGAGGATGTTTCCCCCGCAGAAAGAAAGCTCTTATAGCTGCTTTCACACCAGATGTGGTGAAGGCATTCCATAAATGACAATTAGAAAAAAAAACACCTGTATAAATAAAAAAATAAAAAGCTAAATAATGTCTACTTTGTGTTTGGGGAAAGGCCTACTGGTCAACACAAGCAAGCACATGTCGTAGGATTTCTGTGGTAATATCTCTTATGGATCTAAAACCTGTTATAAAATCATATATGAACAACAAATACCAAATAGAGGTTTATACTTCATGAACAATCTCAATGAAAGCAGTCTAAATGTTGGGAGAAGAAACATGCTTCCAAATCAGTGTGACCAGACTGTTTATACCCAGGTGAAGTGCTTTTCGACCTCATATATATAAAAGCATACAGACATTTAAAAAAAGAGATCTCCCAAGACTAACATGTAAAGCAGTGATCTCAAAACTCAGTTCCTGGAGGGACACACTCAGCTCTGCAGAGTTTAGCTCCAACCCTCTCCAAATCATATCTAGTTATCTATCTAGTTATCCTGAAGACCTTGATTAGATGGATCCAGTGTGTTTGGTTAAGGTTGGAGCTACACTGTGCAGAGCCGTGACCCTCCAGGAATTGAGTTTAAGACCTACACTGTAAAAACTAAAGGTGCCTCAGGTATCCTTTTGAGTACTCCAGGAACCTTAAAATGTATTTTAAGTGCCTCAATGCTCTTTTTCTCATTATATGGTTCCTGGAGGAACCATTATAGTATTTGCAGTTCGTGCAGGAACTCATGGGATCCTTGAAGCACTTTGTTCCCAGTTCTGAGGTTCTGGAGTCACCCTTTAATTACACTGAGACCTCAACGTGCTCTGAAGGTTCCTGGAGGAACTCACATTTTAAAAAAGGGTTACTGTCAGCTCTGTTAACATTAAAGTGGTTCCTGGAAGATCTCACTTGTAAAAGCCAGCATCTGGAAGAACCAAGAGATTCATGTGACAAAAATGAAATTTGACTGATTATTATTATTATTAATAATTACTTTTTAGTAATGTGATGGAACAATGACTTTTGTGGCACTTTCCATGTGAAAAAAAACTAAATGTAAAAATCTTCACACTTGTTCTGTCAAAACATAAATAAATAAATAAATAAAATAGTTTTATTGAAATAGGCTAAATGTTAAATCATTTGAAGGTGGATAGTTTACCTTGAAACATTAAAGCAAACATTAAAAATATGATTGAAAAAAATATTCTAATTATAACAATCGGTACAATAGTAATATTTAGAGTTTTTTATTTTTATTTTCCCTAATAAAATAAGTTTAAATTATTCAGAAATAATTGTTCAGCTGTTGTCAAGAAGAAAATGCATGAGGTTTGGACGCGTCCTCGCGCTCCTACTGTTTGCTCGCGCGCGCGTGCGTGGAAGAGCGATTTCAAATACAAAGAAGTAACGGCTCCATTCATCAGAGAGTAAGAAACAACCGCTGCGCAAGGTGAGTAAAGACTCCGAAATAAATACACAGGTTTATTATTTGTATACTAATTCCTACACTGACACATCAGACTGTATGTTTTTTTTTTTTTGTATGTTTGTTTTAACCATTAATTTAATAGCCGCGATGCTTACGAGTCTAATGCACTGTCTGTAAAGGCTATTTGTGTGTCTGTGTTTGAAGACTGGAGAAGTAGTTTTTTTTCCCATCTAGCCAATATACTTTTGTACGTTTAAAATATCATGTGCATAAGTGCTTAATCGTTTATATCATGAGATTTTGGCCAAGTGTATTAAACAGCAAAAAAATAAATAAATAAACGTTATATCCTGTAACAGTAATGACTCGAACAAGACAAATTAAAGAGTCGATCAGGGCTGTGTTTGAAACACGAGCCGAATTCCTCAAGAAGTCATAAAACATTCTGTGCCACAAGTCCCAAGCAAGATGACCAACCAACTTGTTCACAGAACAGCTTTCCACATTAACACCACTAGAACAGTTATTTACAATTTCAATTCGAATAAGAGAAATTTGGTGTCAAATTTGTTGTTCATAATGGAAATGTAACGCTGGACATCACATGTAACCCATGAGAGTTAAACACTCCCATTGACTTCCCCCCACCTAGTAGAACCAGACTGAAATTCCTAAGGGGGGGGGCTTTGAATCTCTGGTCTCCACAGAAGTCTTTGTCATGAGAATGGCAAAGAAACTGTCTTTTCTACATATATATGGACCAGAATGAACCCAAAAAGACTTATAAATGAATCAGTCCATTGCTTCACTCCATATTCATTTATGTGTAACCCACACATTTGACTATCATGTTATAATCACTTATTGTGTATGTCTTTTGATAACTATAGGATAGCTTAAGGATACATTTTCACGTCTAGTATCTACGTAATCGAATCTGCTTGCTTGAATTAGTCCAGGCCATCAGTTATTGGTCAAATGTATCATATTCTGGTTATAGGAATCATGTCCAAAATTAGACCTTGCAAGAGCGTTAAAATTCGGACCACATGCTTGGTAAGATAAACATAAAATTTATGATGCCCCCAAGCCAAGACAATATCTGATTGGTCAAGACAACATTTGAGGTGTGGCCAATAGGCCAGTTTAAATACTCAGGACACCATAAAATCTTGCTTTTAGTCTCTAGCTATGCTTCTGCTATTAGTCATGTCTGCTTAAAGTTGTTAGCTTTGCTTCTGCTACTAGTCATGCCTGCTTGTAGTTCTAGCCTTGCTTTTGCTATCAGTCATGCCAGCTTTTAGCTTTGCTTCTTAGCTTTAGCTTTTAGCCATGCTGTTTGTCATTAGTGTTCTTTGAGCGCGGTTGCAGCGTGCTGCTACTTAGCCACGATGAGAAGAAACACAACTTAGTCTCGTCAAACTTTATTTCTTTTCTTTTCCGTTTGAGAGTTTCGTGTTCTGAGTTAAGTTTTGTAATGGCGACCTCGGGTGCCCGTTCAACTTCAACCAGCCACAAAACTCTATCTTCAGCCAACGTCCAACCAGGGCTTCCCAAGACGTCACTTCAGCGACTACTGAACTTCCAGCCAATCAGCGACAACAAAGAGACACCTTCAGGCAATGTACCTTCAGACATTTGTGCTGGTGTATCTAATATAATTTTAACCTAATTGAGGAACTCAATGCGAGGGTTAATTAATTGATTGATGGCTGTTCATGTCTATGCAATTTAACGTATTGCTGTAAACTTGGGATTCCATATTTACAATTTTCTTAAACTCATATTTCCCTAACTTTCGATCTTCCTGCAACTTGTGTGAATGTGTTAGTGCGTGTGTTTATGTGTTAGATTAGCTTATATGTCTTAGATTTATCTAATAAAGCCTTATTCATATTGAAAAGAGAAGTATCTTGTGTTTTGTGCTTACAAGTTAATGTCTTAAACTGCCAATCTTGTTACTGTGCTAATTGATAGTGTTTTCACTATAGTTTGGATATTAATATCCAGCACAGATTTGATGTTAAACAGCTTGTTCAGTGTATCGCAGGGCGTCTCAGTGATCAGCCGTGAAACAGTGGTTCTGTTCAGATGCCCTTTAAATTATTAAATTATTCCCTATGAGCTAAATTGACCTGTTTCCTTTACAATCCTAATCTGTAAAAGGTGATAATGGCATATAATGCGCTGCACTTTCCTCAGATCGGACAAAACCCAGATCTCCTCATTCGCTGGCCAAAGACCTTGTTAACTCCATTTGAGCTTGTTTTTCATATAGCCTGATGTTTATTATAAGTGTCTGATACAACATATTCTTTCTTTCCCCCCCCCCTGTATTTAAGCAGAGTGTGCCATGAAACTGTTTTTTTTTTTTTTGTCAACACCCATCAGACATCATATTGTTTGTATTTAGTTGCTTAAACTCAATAAACTACAGAAAATAACTCTTATATAATACTCGCGAGTCAGCTTTATACACACAAGCCTAGGATGTGACTGTGAAGGCACATAACACAGCCTTTGGAGCGTGTGAGTACCGAATGGCTTAAAATTCTTAAAAATGTGTGCAAATTATTATACATTTTTGTGACAATGCAACAATGACCCGATTAGTCAAGTGACCGTTCTGTCAGCTGTCCTGAAATGTGAGTGAGTCTTGTATCACAGCGTGCAGGTCACTGATGAGCGAACGAGAAGCGCCGCTCTGAGATGGATTCAAATGACTGATTTAATCTTAGACTTTGTGTGATTTATTTTATTATTCAAACCTACAAGCCATGTTGAATAAATGCAGGAATTTCCCTCATTCTAAACTTGAAAGCTGCAAGATTTATTAAAACCATGCGACACATAGTCTCCCGCAGAAAAGTTTTTAGGCCTGGAAATTGTTTTAAAATCGCATGGCATTTCCATGTTATTCATGACCTTACAGACCCTAAAAAAGCAACTGATGCATGCTCTTAATCACCAATGTGATTGCGTGAGTGCTCCGTTACCTCTCCCTTCTGTAATCATGTGCCGGATCCGTTGTCCCACTTTGTTCCGGTACCTCGTAATTTACAAATTAAACACAGGTTAAGTCCCTAACACATCTATTAATTACGAAACATTAGGGGAGAGTAGGAGCGAAAGTACCAATTTTTTTTTTAGAAAAACATCTTTTTAAAAGATAATGTTGTAGACAAAGATATATTTCTGCTGTGGTCAGTAACCCAGAAGTGTGGTCTATCAATACCAGGTGGTATTTTGTAGAAATGTAGAAAGACTTTAGTATAATTTCACTTTGAACATAAGATGCACATTGTTACTTTTGACCCCATCGGTTGGGACGAAAGTGCCACAAAAATGTAAGCTAAATTTTTTTTCTGTTACTCTTATTTTAAAGTATACCTGATTGTGACCTTGTTAATATGTAACTGCAAACATATTTTGTCCTTTATCTTTGCAAAAAAAAAAAAAAAAAGTTATATTTTCACATTTTCATTTTAAATTTAAGTTTCATCAGATGGAGAGGGGGTTCAGCGAAAAATCGGCAGCTGTCAGCAGGAAGTGGCTGTCACTGGCAGCAGGAAGTGGCTGCCAATAAAACCGGATGGCAGATGTAGAAGTAGCTGTTAAATTTGTAACCGGGTTGGTATGTTGTCAAAGTCAGTGCCTTACAATGTTAACAGTATAAATATATCCAGTAAGCAAGCAGACAAAAATATCAATCAGAATCACTAACAACAATCCGGAGGTATTTTCAAGACTCTTAGATCAGAACTGATGAGGTACACAGAGTAACTTCTCCAGCATCTTGCACCAATCACTGTAAAACCCAGGATGGATGTGCATCTCTCCTCATTTTCCTCTTCCAACATGGTCAAGTCAAACCTCATTTAGTGCTTTTAGTAATACAGATCAAGGCAAAGCAACTTTACAGTATTAAATAGGAAAATAGTGTGTCAGTCAATAATGCAGAAGGACATTAGTAAACACTCAGTTTTTTTGTTAAAAAGCAGTTTATCATTGAATTCAGTGATGTCATCCTTCAGCTCAGTTCAGTTTAAATAGTATCTGTGGAATCATTTGCAATCATGTCAATGATATCGCTGTAAATGAAGTGACCACAACGAAGCAAGCCAGAGGCGACAAGGAACCAAAACTCCATCGTTGACAGAATGGAGAAAAAAAAAGGTCTTAACAGGGGATCTGTATCTGGGGCTCTAGTTGTCCTGGTCTCCACTGTCTTTCAGGGCTGTAGAGGTCCTCTCTAGGTGCTGATCCACCATCTGGTCTGGATACGTACTGGATCCGGATGACTGCAGTGACCTCGGAATAAGAAAGAAACAGATTAATATAATTGGAGATTTTAATATCTATACAATGTTTGATAGGGAGCCAGTGCAAGTAGAGATGACTCGTTCGTCTCGAGTCACATGAAAGATTTGTTCAAAATTAATGAATCGTTTAAGAACTACCCATCATTTGAATCTACTTGGACTACAGACACATCTAAGTAGGGGCGGTTCTAGAGGCGGGGCCACAGACAAACTGCTGAAATCTGTTTGGCCCCAGATTGGCCCCCTTTCCATTAATTGTCGACGAGAAGAACAACAACCAGAGAATTCTTCACAACGATCACAGATGCAATTCCACCCCCAAACAATTGGCGGCACTCGCAGCAGTAATGTGTCGATGCAACTTGGGAACAGAAGCAGAGGTCTTGGCTTTATATTATACCTTATTTCCTCAAATAAAAACTGTAGTCAAATAAACACGGGGCCTCTTATAGTGGCCGGGGGCGTGGTCAACATGGACAAATAAAGGCCGCTCTTAAATAAAGGCCGGGGGAAAATTGGTGCAGCAGAGCCAGATAACAACGTACACGTCCACTGCCAGAGCGTTTCTCTTTCTCGAGTCAAGAACCGGTTGCATCGGTTTTCGGATTACCATTACACTGAACCGAGAACCTTTTCTATCGGACGTGTCCGATTCAAGAACCGAGTATGGGGTCAGAATTGTTGCATTATTCCAAATAAATAGATTATTATCCATAAATAAATGTAACGAGATTCACAAAAATATATCAAATTCACAAATAAATGTAAAGAGTTTCACAAAAAAATATAAAACTCACAAATAAATAAAATGAGATTTGCAAATAAAAAAATATATATTTACAAATGTGTTCAATGTCACAAACACAACTCTACCTGGCATTTATTTGTGAACCGCTGTCTGTGCATTTGTATATTACTGCACGCATTTGTGGATCGCTTCCTGTGCATTTGTGGATTTGAAACACTTCTAGCGTCGACGTGCAGATAAATCCACAAATAAGTGGACTCCACCCACCGTCTACTTAACCCAATCAGACAACGCCCATGTTGCACTGACCAATCGCAGCACGCTCTCTCTCCAACCAATCACGTTTTGCCTAACAACCAGGGCGGGATCAGACACATGAACGCGAGTCACTCGCTACAGTCTCTTCAACATGGCCGATCAAGAGGAGTAAAGACAGGTGAGTGATGCTAACACAGTAATTAACTGAAGTTTTACCAGGTTCTTGATATGTCATCATTTGTCATAACTAGTGAGGTAGTTTGACAATTTACACCATGATTTAATAAGTTATTATTTGCTCTCAAGCACCATTTCGAAGACTGTCGCATTTGTCTGCCACATACATCAAGGGTGTCTTAATTCTAAAATGGACCATTATTCATTGTGAGGTGTAAATTGTTGTAATTTCTTTACTTTTGAATTTCTTTACTTGTGAATTTCTTTACTTGTGGCCTACAAAATGCGACCTCCTTGAGAAAGCAGCCATCGAAACAGTCAGCGGATTTATTTTACATTTAGAATTACTGAATTAGTTTATTAGATTAAATAAACTATTACTTAATATTGAGTGCAAGATGAAGAATATGTGAAGCTGCGGGTAGATTCGATGTGCGCCTGTAGTAAGGTTGCCAACTGCCCTAATTATACAGATATACGTTTGGGGTAAGATCTTCCACTGCATATTACATGAGACTCGGTTTTATTCCCCCTTGTCACCCCCCGCAGTGGCATCGTCTCAGATACTACGAGTATGTGTGAACTGAGGGTCATAAGCTGTTGTTACGTTACCTGCAATGCATGACATGACCACAGCCTGTTCATAGATTTATTGTAATTTATTATAAAGCACATTTGAGGAAAAATTGGTATGTCGTTCAGGTTACTATGATTGGAAGTATTAATAACATGTATTTAGTTACCACTTATAGTCCAACTGAACTTCTTGTACTACAAGTGGTAACTAAATACATATTGTTTTAAATAGAGGTAGTATATTAAAAGCACATTTTAGTTTATGGTGTCTCAAAAGAGCACAGTTGAGTACACTTAGATGTTCTTAAGATTATATTTTTTATTAATACTTTGCAAATCAAATTAGCGATATTTATTGTTTTAATATGTATTATAAATGGCTTAATTACAATATAAATCCTGTAAAAAGTATTTTTCAAACTTCTCATTCTAAGACTCATTGCAGTTTGACAGTTTTAATGCATACAACCTTCCATAAAATGTTAAGAGTTGTTTGTATGCATCTTCTGATTATTTTTCCACACAGTTACTACAGACCAGCTACAAAAGCTTACATCATTTTGGACTGGATGGGAAGTCCCATCCAAGAATCTCCAGGTAAATGTTTGGAATGGAAGATACTTCAAGGCTTCTACCTGCAGCAGGACCCTGATGATACCAGCTGAAATAACCACAATGAATAACTTTGCATCTACATTGCAAGCGTGTGCTAACACATCCTCCACTGGATTTGGACTCATTTAATTCTGGACACTGGTTCTATGTAATTTTTTTTCTATGTACAAGTAATAATAATAAATAAAGTACTTCAATAACATTTTAAAATAAATTTAATTATTTTACATGTCTTAAAAGGTTGTTTCCACAAGTTTTACTTAAGATACAACTATATATACACATTTACAACCTTGCTGTCAAAATTAGAGCAGCAGAAATAAACCTTCAAATATCCCTTTATTCAATCAAAGTCTGTACATATGTGAGAGTCTTGAGGTATACATCTACTCCAAATGAATCAGACACTTGCAGTGGGTCAATTTGCTCATTTGTGAGTTGTGGCCTGTGAATTACAGGCACGTTGACTGCAAAGTGAACATGGTCAGCATCTCCACCATCTTGTTCAACTGCCATTGAGTCTGAATATTCCATCTAAAGGTAAACAAATAAATCATTTTAAATATGGGGGGTTAATCTAACAGAGCAAAACCAATAAAGCATTGTAAGAAGAAATAATTACCTCAGGGTTAATTATTGGATTCTCTCTCTGGCCAAACACATTCTCTCATCCGACGAACGATAGTTGTATGAGTGACACCTAAAATGTTACTGATGTTTTCCTGGGGTAATCCAAGCTTCAGAAAGTGGACTAGTCTGTCATTTGCTGCCTCACTGTCCTAAAATGCATAATAACAAACACAGAACATTTTGATCAATGAAATAAACCTTGTTCATAATGAAATATTAGTCTAATTGGTAAATACAGCACAGTACTTTAGATTTTTTTATTTTTAGCAGATAGCCAATATTCCAACAATATTTTTAAATGTAACATGCTACATGACCAAGTGGTCATTTAATTACCTTAAAAAAAAAAATTAATAACACAGACGGACGGATGGGTTCAGAAAACACCAGAGAGGTAGAAAACTGGGAAACACTAGTTAAATTACAAATAACGTTATAGTTTTATTTTGGATGTTACTACAGTAATGAGCATTATATATAATAGTAATTAGTGGAGCGGCTTGGCCCTGGTGTCAGATCCCTGGCGATGATCTGCACTAATGCCCGAGCAGCACTTTCACCTTGTGCAGAAAGGCCCTGAACAAACAGTAAGTAAACACAAACTGCAGCCAAATATTTAACTGAACCGACTGTAGTTTAAAGGTGCATGGAGTAACCGTTCCAGTTATATACAAGGGAACATAATAATGAGGAAAGCCAACTTTTCACTAGTGATGGGAAGTCAGGTTCTTTTTTCGAAAACTGGTTCTTTTCGACAGTTAATTTCAATTAACATGTCATGCATTACAGGTAACGTAACAACAGCTTATGACCCTCAGTTCACACATACTCGTAGTATCTGAGACGATGCCACTGCGGGGGGTGACAAGGGGGAATAAAACCGAGTCTCATGTAATATGCAGTGGAAGATCTTACCCCAAACGTATATCTGTATAATTAGGGCAGTTGGCAACCTTACTACAGGCGCACATCGAATCTACCCGCAGCTTCACATATTCTTCATCTTGCACTCAATATTAAGTAATAGTTTATTTAATCTAATAAACTAATTCAGTAATTCTAAATGTAAAATAAATCCGCTGACTGTTTCGATGGCTGCTTTCTCAAGGAGGTCGCATTTTGTAGGCCACAAGTAAAGAAATTCAAAAGTAAAGAAATTACAACAATTTACACCTCACAATGAATAATGGTCAATTTTAGAATTAAGACACCCTTGATGTATGTGGCAGACAAATGCGACAGTCTTCGAAATGGTGCTTGAGAGCAAATAATAACTTATTAAATCATGGTGTAAATTGTCAAACTACCTCACTAGTTATGACAAATGATGACATATCAAGAACCTGGTAAAACTTCAGTTAATTACTGTGTTAGCATCACTCACCTGTCTTTACTCCTCTTGATCGGCCATGTTGAAGAGACTGTAGCGAGTGACTCGCGTTCATGTGTCTGATCCCGCCCTGGTTGTTAGGCAAAACGTGATTGGTTGGAGAGAGAGCGTGCTGCGATTGGTCAGTGCAACATGGGCGTTGTCTGATTGGGTTAAGTAGACGGTGGGTGGAGTCCACTTATTTGTGGATTTATATGCACGTCGACGCTAGAAGTGTTTCAAATCCACAAATGCACAGGAAGCGATCCACAAATGCGTGCAGTAATTTATAAATGCACAGACAGCGGTTCACAAATAAATGCCAGGTAGAGTTGTGTTTGTGACATTAAACACATTTGTAAATATATATTTTTTATTTGCAAATCTCATTTTATTTATTTGTGAGTTTTATATTTTTTTGTGAAACTCTTTACATTTATTTGTGAATTTGATATATTTTTGTGAATGTCGTTACATTTATTTATGGATAATAATCTATTTATTTGGAATAATGCAACAATTCTGACCCCATACTCCTGCACTTATCCTTTCTCAACACCAGCCACGCCCGTCTCTGTTACCTAATCACTCTCAAGTGATGGTCCAGGAGGGGAGAGCACCTCTTGCTCCACCAGATATAGAATCTATTTTCTCACATGACCACAGCCAGTCACACAGACACTTACATTAAAACGTACATAAATACAGAGTACTCTACACTCCTCTTGAGTGACCTGTCAGCTCTACTCGCTCTTTCACTGATCCTTTTATTATCAAGGCTCATCATACATTCATCCCCCTCAAGTGGATCTGGGTCGAGCCCAATTCTAGACCAGGTCACACCTAAGTGACGTTACAGGAACGGTGCTCAACCCTTACCCACCCAATACGGAATTTATTTGTTCGTACATTCATCATTGTTCACACATTCATTCGTCCGGACACAGTTACATCCACACAACAAAGCACAGCTCTACCTAGAACTCGCTCTTCCTAGAGTGTCCTTAAGGGCCCACCTATTCTGACCTTCGGGAATTTTCACTTTATACTTTCTCAAAGCGGTATCCGTGGGGCTTTTCCTCGCGATTCTTTAACTAATCTGCTTATACGTTTATTACTGTCCTTCCTAGGCCCAGCTATCCAATAAACACAGACCATTGCATACAGTATCCAGATTAAAATCAGGCCTTTTCTAAAAGACCTTTCAGTAAACCAAATATGTGTATGCAGTTTTCTTCTGGAAACAAAACCCCCCATTTTTATTTATTTAATTAATTCTAAATTTGGTAGAGCAGAATTTAAGTGACCTTGCCGCTCAGAACTGACCAGTCAACAACACACACTAATTAGAAAGATTTTATTTTCAAGAGAAAATAAAACCGAGAAAGCTCTGCAGAAAAGTCTGTTGAGCCTGTGTCAGTTCTCTATTTTATACAGTGCTTCTGAAGGCGTGCCCATGTTCAATACATTTCATACATATGGTTCTGTTTATCAACTTTTTTACCTTTTATGGCTGTGTCTCCAGCTTGTTTTTAGGATGTACAATTTATTTTAAGTGAAACGAGGAGGCCTAATCATATATTTTGTCTTATGTCAAAATAGGGTGTCCAACTTTACTATATGCTGTATTTTGGTCATGTCTGCACAAAGGAGGTCTGATCATATAATTTGTCATATGTCCAAATAGAGTGTGCAGCTGCACCATATACTATACCCCTGCACTCTCTGCACATTCCATTCTCAGGCAGCCCTCTACATACAGTCAAATGCATGATTATAACAGTAGAATAACTTGATACATAAATGGCTAGCTTCACATTGATTATGCCTGATTAGTTTACATATTGACCAATAAAAATCTTCCACAAGGTCAGGATCATCTCTTCTCATGTGTTCTGGATCCAGACTGGAGCTTGTGTAAATCCTAGTCTAAACATAGAAACAAAATAGAGACATCATTAGCATAGCTGCTGATCCAATGAAGTAAAACTAGTTTAACTCAAGCTAATGAATAAAAATGCACATTTGATCAGATGCGAGTAAACTCACAATTTAAGAGATACATTATTCGAATGCTTGGCAAAAGAGATGTGTTTTTAATCAAGATTTAAACAGAGAGAGTGTGTCTGAACCCCGAACGTTATCAGGAAGGCTATTCCAGAGTGAAGGACTGGATGCCGAGTTGCCATATCCTTCATACTGATATTAATTATATTATTACATGATTTCTTGTTTGACTATTAATCAAGTTATGGCAAGAGTGAAATGTGTAATCTTATGTGCGCTGTATTTATTTTCCTCAAGATTAATGTCCACATATTATGTGTGTGTTTCCAACCGTAATGATAAGACACTCGCCAGTGCTAGAAAGCCTTGAATTTTAGATAAGTTCTCTGTTCTTATGTATTGACGCAATTAGTATCCTCTGTCAGGGTATAACTGTGGCTGATTTTGAGTTGTACGGGAGCGGCCTGCGAACTCCTTCGAGAGTGTTGAAGCTGACTTCTGCTGATGAAATTGCAAACTATTTTCTTCAAGTAAAATTATTATTATTAATTGAACTCATCTCTGAGTCCTGGTCTTCATTGCGACATATCTGGTCCTTGGGTTTTAAATTTAAGTTCCCCTACAGTTAATGGTGGAGGATCGGCGGGCAATAGTTCTTTGGTGACATCCCTGATCAATCATCAAACCAAGGTAGGAAAGATTTTATATTTATTATTATTGGTTAGGGACTGTCTGTAAGTGGAGGGGGTCAAGAGAAGGAGGAACGATAGACTCATTTAGACGTGAGGGGGTAGACACCAGCTCCGGGGTGGAGTAGGTAAATTGGTGTCACAATATACCTGTAAATAAGTAACCTTGTGAGTATAAGGGGTACAAGTACACATCGGTAGGTCTTGATATAAGATATTTAGAGATGTGTACAGTTACAGAGGGAACAGGTGCACACCTATGGGTCTTAGAGAGAGACATAAAAATTTGTTTTTAGGTGTGCACAGTCCAGGGAAGGACAAAAACGCATTCTTAACAGGCATGTGAACCCGTAAAGAGTCAAGCACCGAGGGACAAGGGACACATAGGGCTGTAAATAGGCAGTGCTGGGTCAAGCACAGAGAGCCAAAAAGCACGAGAGGCCGTAAAGGGCAGTGCATTTACAGCAAGGTAGGCCAAAGTAGAGGTATGAGAAATTCTGAGAAGAATGTAAGACGCTAGACGGGGGTTCTAGTCGTAACTTGCTCTTCCAACTCTCAATCACCCACCATTACAGACAGGGGCGCCCCGAGCTTAGAAATAGGCCAGGTCAGTGGTTAGTGAACAAGGTCTGAGTATCCAAAATTAGTGTTTAAAAATAAATAAATAGTGATAATTCATATGTGCACCTATAAAAAATATAGGGATATATGCAAAGGGAAAGTATTGATTGATCTGGGATGCATCAGGAACAACCCCGAAAGAGCTAAAATTTAGTTTTCATGACCCTGATTGGATTGGACCAGTATATGGAAAGTCTGGAATATACTTTGCAGTTTCATCACGCAGAAGTCAAGTGCTGTTGGTAAGATCACCGCCTCAATATGTTTTTGGTTTATGATAGAAATATGACTGAAAAATTAGGTAACCTGGTCAGCCCTGATAGAAATAATGAAACAGAAGAGAGCAAATGCTGTAAACAGTTTGGCTCTGAAGCTTTGACTTTAAAAAAAATATTCTCTGAATTAATTGAAAGAATGGTCAGTCTGAGCTTTGATTCTGATTGGATATCTGATATAAGCTGTAAAAGTACCAGAGACATGTTCTGAGTGAAAAATTTGTAATTCCAATATTTACTAATGTTTGGCCAAAAGAGTAATTTTATTGTTGGATTGCAAAATTGTAGCAAAAAAAAAAAAAAAAGAAGAAGAGAAAAAAAAAAGATTGTTCCTCTTCGGGAACTCGAGCTGCGTTGAGCGCTTTTGGGGAACGCCTTTGGCAAGAACAACTTTGAATATCGTGTGCAATCAGTTCAATGGAAGAGCGTGACGTCACGGACGGGGTGACGAAGGGACCAGGAAGCTATAAAGGCACGTGCCACGCAGCTGGCCACAGCTTCGCGTCTTTCAGCAAGCGCTCTGTGTGTGCATGTTCATAAGTCTGTCTTGTAAGTCTTATTATGGGAATGTGACAGGGCTCGATGAGCGTGGGTACAGAGCGATGCCACGGGTCGAACAGACCTCGTCGCTCTTGTGGGTTATCTGGACGGGAGATACTCACGCCACTAGCATGCTCCTCATACCGCGAGGCTCAAAAGCAAAGTGCTCTGAGTCGGGGGCTCCTAGAATAAAATCTGATCTTCGTACAGTTATCGAAGCTAGGAAGTCCTCGACAAAGAGGTCCTGACGTCAATACTAGCCCCTATGGGGTCAGAGCGGTATCCACCTCATTATACGGTGCCCGCCTCTCCCCGGTACCCTCTGGAGGCTGGTCTGCCAACCCTGCCAGTGTTTCAGGGCACAGCAGTCTCCCGCGAGCATCCCTCCCAGTTATTTCCGCCCGTGAGCGTAGCGGAGCTGGGAAGCTTGCCTCCCCTTCGGTGGCCTCTCACACCAGAGATCAGTCTCGAGAGACTGATTCCCTTAGTACATTTTCGAGCAGCGTGGAAACTTCTGCCAAATGTATCTCCATGGGTCCTGCACACAGTAGAAACAGGCTATGCTATTCAATTCGGCCGCCCACCGCCGACATTCAATGGGGTTACACCGACAGTCGTCGGCCCCCAGCAGGCTCTGGTTATGGAACAAGAAGTGAATACCCTATTAAGGAAGGAGGCCATCGAGGTGGTCCCTCCTCTAGACAGGGAATCCGGGTTCAAAGCTTATCAATATCGAGTACTTCCATTCGGCTTTGCACTCTCACCCCGCACGTTCACGAAATGTGTAGATGCGGCTCTGGTACCCCTCCGTATGCAGGGCATCCGCATTCTAAATTATATCAACGATTGGTTGATTCTAGCTCAATCAGAGCAGATGGCGGTTCGACATCGAGGTGTCGTTCTCGCCCATATGGGGGAGCTGGGTTTGAGACTGAATGCCAAGAAGAGTGTACTTTCTCCAGATCAGAGAACCACCTATCTAGGCGTAGTATGGGATTCGACCACGATGCAGGCACGTATGTCTCCTGCTCGAATCGAGTCGATCCTCACATCAGTCAAGAGAGTCACACAAGGCCAGTCACTCACTGTGAAGCAGTTTCAGAGACTGTTAGGGCTCATGGCAGCTGCGTCCAACGTGATACCTTTTGGTCTCCTGCACATGAGGCCCCTTCAGTGGTGGCTCAAGACCAAGGGGTTTTCCCCGAGGGCAAATCCTTTCCGAACTATTCAGGTCACGCGGCAATGCCTTCGTGCCTTAGACATATGGAAGAAAGCTTGGTTCTTGAATCAGGGCCCGGTGTTGGGAGCTCTTGGTCGCCGTGTAACGCTAGCGACAGATGCATCCCTCACCGGTTGGGGTGCGGTCATGAGTGGCCACCCTGCCCGCGGTCTGTGGAGTGGTCGCCATCTGACATGGCACATCAATTGTCTAGAAATGCTAGCAGTATATCGAGCTTTAAAATATTTCCTCCCAGACCTGAGAGGCTGTCATGTGTTAGTGCGCACCGACAACACAGCGGTAGTCTCTTATATCAATCACCAGGGGGTCTGTGTTCACGCCCCTTGTACAAGCTGGTGCACCAGATCCTCCTGTGGTCCCAGGGCAAACTCCTCTCGCTAAGAGCAGTGTATATTCCTGGGCGATTGAATGTGGGAGCAGACATGCTGTCGAGACAGGGGCCGAGGCCCGGGGAATGGATGCTTCATCCCGAGGTGGTGAAGCAGATATGGCAAATATTTGGCAAAGCTGAGGTGGACCTCTTTGCGACACGAGAGACATCGCAATGTCCCCTCTGGTTCTCTCTAGTTCACCCAGCTCCACTGGGACTAGATGCCATGGCACAGACTTGGCCGAGGCTTCGTCTGTATGCCTTTCCCCCCATCGCTCTGCTCCCGGGAGTTCTGGCGAGAGTACGCCGGGACGGGGTCCGTCTGTTGTTAGTAGCCCCGTTCTGGCCGGGCCGAGTATGGTTCGCTGATCTGATTTCTCTCCTCGACGGCTCTCCATGGCAGATTCCGATCAGGACAGATCTACTCTCTCAGGTGCAGGGCAAAATAATTCACCCTCGCCCGGAGTTGTGGAAGCTGTGGGTGTGGCCCCTGAGGGGGCACATCTGTTAGCAGCTGGTCTTTCAACCGAGGTTGTTGAGACCCTACTCCAATCCAGAGCTCCCTCCACGAGGAAACTGTACGCCCTGAAGTGGAAACTCTTCACTTCATGGTGCAGAGATCGACACCTTGACCCTGTTAACTGCCCAGTTGGTACAGTTCTGGAGTTTTTACAAGCTAGGCTCTCTGCGGGGTTAACCCACTCCACCTTAAAGGTGTACGTGGCGGCCATAGCTACTTACCACGTCCCTTTCAGTGATCAGTCACTGGGTAGACACCCCCTAGTTACACGTTTCCTCCAAGGTGCACTGAGGCTGAGACCTCCAGTATGGTCCCGTATTCCCCCATGGGATTTGGTTGTGGTGTTAGAGGCTCTCTGCAAAGCTCCATTCGAGCCAATTCAAGAAATCTCAGACAGACATCTGACACTTAAGACTGCCCTATTACTGGCTATTACCTCTCTAAAGAGAGTTGGAGATCTTCAGGGCCTCTCGGTGGCCCCTAACTATCTAGACTTTGCCCCTGGTATGGCCAAAGCATTTCTATACCCTCGAGCGGGTTACATTCCTAAAGTTCCCTCTGTCACACCACAACCTGTCGTACTGCAGGCCTTCTGTCCTCCTCCCTTTCGGGAGCCAGACCAGGTGAAGCTAAATTGTATGTGTCCAGTGCGAGCATTGGATGCGTACATCCACAGAGCTGCCCTGTGGAGAAAGTCTGACCAATTGCTTGTATGCTACGGTCCTCCTAAAAAGGGTTCTCCTGCCTCTAAGCAGACCCTTAGTCGTTGGATAGTCGAGGCTATCAACGTCGCCTATGAGTCCTCTGGTCTTCCCCTTCATTTGGGAGCCAAGGCTCACTCTAAGCGGAGTATGGCTGCCTCTAAGGCCTTTTTAGCAGGTGTGTCCCTCTTGGACATCTGCAACGCTGCGGGGTGGTCCACGCCCTCTACATTCGCCAGATTTTACAATCTCGATATGTGAGCCGCTCCTGGCTCTTCTGTCCTCTCGTCCTAAGCTGTGCTCTTCGGATACACACTAGGCAGGGGCTTGGTAGTCTGGCAGCGTTGGCACATCATTCCCCAAAAGCGCTCGACGCAGCTCGAGTTCCCGAAGAGGAACGTCCCTAGGTTACGTATGTAACCCTAGTTCCTCGAGGGAACGAGACGCTGCGTCGCCGAGTCATACTCCCGGCACCCCTGCCTGCGCTTGCTTCCCTACTCGAAGCTGAGGCCAGCTGCGTGGCACATGCCTTTATAGCTTCCTGGCCGCTACGTCACCCCGTCCGTGACGTCACGCTCTTCCATTGAACTGATTGCACACGATATTCAGAGTTGTTCTTGCCAAAGGCGTTCCCCAAAAGCGCTCGACGCAGCGTCTCGTTCCCTCGAGGAACTAGGGTTACATACGTAACCTAGGGACGTTTGTTTATGAAATGATAAAGTATAAACAAGTAACATAAATGGGGGTTTCAAAGTAACTTTGAAGACAGCATGCTAACAAGACCCGAAGTAATATACCTGGGTCAGATAACCTCTGACAGATTTAAAACCAATGTTGAAATTCAGAAGCCATGGCCAGAATTAAATGAATGAATAAATACAAGTTGATGTAAAAGTAATGACAATGACTTCAAAGAACTTTGAGAAACATTTGAGTTGCGAAAATAAAGTAAAAATACAAATATAAAGATGATTATTTTTAAAATGCATATAATTTCTGACAAGTTTTAAACTGGGCTAGAGTAAAATGATAGTACGATGAAATTATGTTAAAAATGAACGAAAAAGCATTGTTACGAGTCCTGAATCCCTCACAGTTCTCTCTCTCTCATTCAACGTAAGCTAAAATGCTTTTATCTGAACCTGTGTTTAAGTGATAAGCTATTTATAGTACAGCACATTGTTTCAGTCAAAACATAGGCACTGAGATGCTAAAGGACATGCTAAAAAGAGTTCAGATTTAATGCATTAAGAGGGCAATTGGTGGTTAAATGTTCAACTGCCCAATGCATGTAAGAATAAAAATAATGAATAACAATTTAGGAGCAATTGTTGAAGAAACATGAGGTCTTTAAAATCATAATACAGACCCTGAGCTATAGATGTAATAATTTTGAATAGTTAAACAGTTGTACTGCTATTTGTTCTATGACCAGTAACTTATCTGTCTTATGCTATATGTTCTATGACCAGTAACTTATCTGAAAATACAAAAAAACGTCCAAACCAAGTTAAGGTTAACAATTTAATTGAGGTTCAACAAATAAAAAACAAATGCAATATGGATAAACAAATGATAAAGATTGGCTTATTGAATATCAGATCCATTTCTACGAAAACACTTTTTGTAAATAATATGATAACTGATCATAATATAGATGTGCTCTGCTTGACAGAAACCTGGCTAAAACCTGATGATTACATTATTTTAAATGAGTCCACCCCCCAAGATTATTGTTATAAACACGAGCCGCGTCTAAAAGGCAAAGGGGGAGGTGTTGCTTCAATTTATAATAACGTTTTCAGGATTTCTCAGAGGGCAGGCTTCAAGTATAACTCGTTTGAAGTAATGGTGCTTCATATAACATTATCCAGAGAAACCAATGTTAATGATAAATCCCCTGTTATGTTTGTACTGGCTACTGTATACAGGCCACCAGGGCACCATACAGACTTTATTAAAGAGTTTGGTGATTTTACATCCGAGTTAGTTCTGGCTGCAGATAAAGTCTTAATAGTTGGTGATTTTAATATCCATGTCGATAATGAAAAAGATGTATTGGGATCAGCATTTATAGACATTCTGAACTCTATTGGTGTTAGACAACACGTTTCAGGACCTACTCATTGTCGAAATCATACTCTAGATTTAATACTGTCACATGGAATTGATGTTGATAGTGTTGAAATTATTCAGCCAAGTGATGATATCTCAGATCATTATTTAGTTCTGTGTAAACTTCATATAGCCAAAATTGTAAATTCTACTTCTTGTTACAAGTATCGAAGAACCATCACTTCTACCACAAAAGACTGCTTTTTAAGTTATCTTCCTGATGTATCCGAATTCCTTAGCATATCCAAAACCTCAGAACAACTTGATGATGTAACAGAAACTATGGACTCTCTCTTCTCTAGAACTTTAAATACAGTTGCTCCTTTACGCTTAAGAAAGGTTAAGGAAAACAGTTTGACACCATGGTATAATGAGCATACTCGCACCCTAAAGAGAGCAGCCCGAAAAATGGAGCGCAGCTGGAGGAAAACAAAACTAGAGGTATTTCGTATTGCTTGGCGGGAAAGTAGCATATCCTACCGAAAAGCATTAAAAACTGCTAGATCTGATTACTTTTCTTCTCTTTTAGAAGAAAACAAACATAACCCCAGGTATTTATTCAATACAGTGGCTAAATTAACGAAAAATAAAGCCTCAACAAGTGTTGACATTTCCCAACACCACAGCAGTAATGACTTTATGAACTACTTTACTTCTAAAATCGATACTATTAGAGATAAAATTGCAACCATTCAGCCGTCAGCTACAGTTTCGCATCAGACAGTGCACTATAGACCCCCTGAGGAACAGTTCCACTCATTCTCTACTATAGGAGAGGAAGAATTGTATAAACTTGTTAAATCATCTAAACTTACAACATGTATGTTAGACCCTATACCATCTAAGCTCTTAAAAGAGGTGCTTCCAGAAGTCATAGGTCCTCTTCTGACTATTATTAATTCCTCATTGTTATTAGGACATGTCCCCAAAACCTTCAAACTGGCTGTTATTAAGCATCTCATAAAAAAGCCACAACTTGACCCCAGAGAACTAGTTAATTATAGACCAATCTCGAATCTCCCTTTTCTGTCCAAGATACTAGAAAAGGTGGTATCCTCACAATTATATTTCTTCTTAGAGAAAAATGGTATATGTGAGGATTTCCAGTCAGGATTTAGACCGTATCATAGTACTGAAACTGCTCTCCTTAGAGTTACAAATGATCTGCTCTTATCATCTGATCGTGGGTGTATCTCTCTATTAGTTTTATTGGATCTTAGCGCTGCGTTTGACACAATTGACCACAACATTCTTTTGCATAGACTTGAACACTTTGTTGGCATCAGTGGAAGTGCATTAGCACGGTTTAAATCGTACTTATATGACCGCCATCAGTTCGTAGCAGTGAATGAAGATGTATCATATCGATCACAAGTGCAGTATGGAGTACCTCAAGGCTCAGTTCTAGGGCCGCTACTCTTCACGCTTTATATGTTACCCTTGGGAGATATCATCAGGAAACATGGTGTTAGCTTTCACTGTTATGCTGATGATACGCAGCTCTATATTTCCTCGCAGCCCGGTGAAACACACCAATTTGAAAAACTAATGGAATGCATAGTCGATATAAGAAATTGGATGACGAGTAATTTCTTACTGCTAAATTCAGAAAAAACAGAGGTGTTAATCATAGGGCCTAAAAACTCTACTTGTAATAACCTAGAACACTGTCTAAGACTTGATGGTTGCTCTGTCAATTCTTCGTCATCAGTTAAGAACCTAGGTGTGCTACTTGATCGCAATCTTTCCTTAGAAAGCCACGTTTCTAGCATTTGTAAAACTGCATTTTTCCATCTCAAAAATATATCTAAATTACGGCCTATGCTCTCAATGTCAAATGCAGAAATGTTAATCCATGCATTTATGACTTCAAGGTTAGACTACTGTAATGCTTTATTGGGTGGTTGTTCTGCACGCTTGGTAAACAAACTACAGCTAGTCCAAAATGCAGCAGCAAGAGTTCTTACTAGAACCAGGAAGTATGACCATATTAGCCCGGTCCTGTCCACACTGCACTGGCTCCATATCAAACATCGTATAGATTTTAAAATATTGCTTATTACTTATAAAGCCCTGAATGGTTTAGCACCTCAGTATTTGAATGAGCTCCTTTTACATTATACTCCTCTACGTCCGCTACGTTCTCAAAACTCAGGCAATTTGATAATACCTAGAATATCAAAATCAACTGCGGGCGGCAGATCCTTTTCCTATTTGGCGCCTAAACTCTGGAATAACCTACCTAACATTGTTCGGGAGGCAGACACACTCTTGCAGTTTAAATCTAGATTAAAGACCCATCTCTTTAACCTGGCATACACATAACATACTAATATGCTTTTAATATCCAAATCCGTTAAAGGATTTTTAGGCTGCATTAATTAGGTAAACTGGAACCGGAACACTTCACATAACACCGTACTTTCTACATCATTAGAAGAATGGCATCTACGCTAATATTTGTCTGTTTCTCTCTTGTTCCGAGGTCACCGTGGCCACCAGATCCAGTCTGTGTCCAGATCAGAGGGTCACTGCAGTCACCCGGATCCAGTACGTATCCAGACCAGATGGTGGATCAGCACCTAGAAAGGACCTCTACTGCCCTGAAAGACAGCGGAGACCAGGACAACTAGAGCCCCAGATACAGATCCCCTGTAAAGACCTTGTCTCAGAGGAGCACCAGGACAAGACCACAGGAAACAGATGATTCTTCTGCACAATCTGACTTTGCTGCAGCCTGGAATTGGAACTACTGGTTTCGTCTGGTCAGAGGAGAACTGGCCCCCCAACTGAGCCTGGTTTCTCCCAAGGTTTTTTTCTCCATTCTGTCACCGATGGAGTTTCGGTTCCTTGCCGCTGTCGCCTCTGGCTTGCTTAGTTGGGGTCACTTCATCTACAGCGATATCGTTGACTTGATTGCAAATTAAAACAGACACTATTTCAACTGAACAGAGATGACATCAATGAATTCAATGATGAACTGCCTTTAACTATCATTTTGCATTATTGAGACACTGTTTTCCAAATGAATGTTGTTCAGTGCTTTGGCGCAATGTATTTTGTTTAAAGCACTATATAAATAAAGGTGATTGATTGATTGATTTTTAGTCTCCACCATCATACACGGCCTGATGGCTGCAGCTACAGAAGCAACAACAACAAAAAAAAAATTACAATGAATGGACGGGTGTGAAACATAAATTGAGTAATCTCAGCATGATAGTTTGGAGGTATCCAACTGATTTTAGCTATTAAATATTAGTTTGATTAACCTTTTTCAATGTTTTAACACTAGTAGGTGCTGTCATTGGCTCTCATGGTTCTTGAGTGCACCTTTCCTAAGCTGCAGGAAATACTGGATTCTGAAAGAAGACTGTAGAGGATGTTGCAACGGGAAAGAGTGGTTACCAGTGTGCATGAGGTGATTTCTCAATGACAGGTAAGATCCTCTTCTGGCCAATAGGGGACAACCTAAGGCAGGGGGTCACCGCCACTGGGCACCTGCCCTGAAGGGAGGTGTTATATGTGAGATGGTAGTGGAGTTGAGCAGATGCTTGATAGGCCTAGAGCATCATTAAGAGGGCAACTGTAGGAAGTACAGCAATCTGCCTCAAAATGTGAGCTCCTCCAGACCTGATCACCAGCAACCGCATTCCTTGAT
This sequence comes from Carassius auratus, assembly GCF_003368295.1. Taxonomy (NCBI): domain Eukaryota; kingdom Metazoa; phylum Chordata; class Actinopteri; order Cypriniformes; family Cyprinidae; genus Carassius; species Carassius auratus. Next base: position 23,466,959 of record NC_039250.1, read on the forward strand.
TGATTGTTGTGACAAGCGTCCACAACTTGAAGCAACTATGCCAGGGGATCACACCCTGAGGACAAGGAGCTTATTTATAAAGAGTTAATGGCAATGGGCTGTCAAGACCCATCTGAGACCATGTAATGACAGCCATTATTTTGAGACAAAATTTATTATGAGGCTAAAATGATATTGAACAAATATGTCTATATCATAGTCTTTACTCATGTAGGTCATTAGGCATGGCATAAGATGATTACAAGATATGGTGGTGGCTAAAAATGAAGACTGCTTCTGCTTAATCAAGAGATGTTTTAGATAACAAAGGTTAAGGGAATTAAGCATATAAGGTAAAAAATAATAATAATAAAAAAAAGAAATGTTCCTAGCATTATGTATTTTAAACAGTTTAAACTGAGATTTGACATATAAAAACTTTGAAATTTTTAACCTATTTGAATGATTTAGGGTTATATGTTGTAATGAATTTGATATTATAGTCTAAGTTAAAGTTTGGCGAAAATTGTCTAAATAAATAAATAATATTTTGCACAGTAAGAGAGTTTAAATCCTTACGATTTAATACCAAAAGCAAACCTTAAATATGAGCTGTTAAAATATTAATGTGTTAAGTATGTGCATGCATGAGGATGACTACTGTATATTTTGGAGGACAATTCTGTTCCTGTTTTGTTTCAATTGTGTCACTAACCTCTGGAATGAGTGTTTTATACAGATGTTTTAAGTGAAATTACATTACACAAGTCGATAATTATGAGTGAAACTAATAAAAAGACAATGCTGAACATGGGACAAGCTTTAAGTGGATGGGTTATCCAGCTCTGTCTGCTACTGGTAATAATGACTTGTTTTGTCTTTTATAATGCTGATTTAAATCACTCTCTGGATTAATATGTTTAAGAGTGTTTATATGTTTGGATTTGTGAAATTTAAGTTTACCGTCCAAAATGGGTTTAAAATCCATGCCTAAATTTAAATAAGGGTCTAAATTTTAACAAGTTAACACTTTGTTGTTTGAATGGTAAAGGTAAATATTTTAGACTTGACGGCAGAAAAACAGTGACAGATTGGCTACGTCACTAACCAAATTATCCAGAGAGCACCCTCACATAATTTGTAACTGCATTACAATAGTCCAGACTAAAGGTCATAAATGCATTAACTAGCTCTTCTTTACTAGACCTTTAAAGTGTCACCAATAAAAATAAATAAAAAACAGGGATGCCAAGTTTAATTAATTGTGATTGATTTACATAAAATCCTCCTTCACATCATCTTTTTATTACAGTATATGATTTGACAGGGTCTAAAACTAAGCATGCGATTTAAGATACTCTTCTGGAGATGTCCAGGTTGCATTTTTATTCTAAAATTGACAACATTATATTATATTTTACTTTTATTTTACTATTTGTGACCCTGGACGACAAAACCAGTCATAAGGGTATTTTTTTATTTATTTAGATTTATACTATATTTTCATCTGAAAGTTAAAATAAGCTTTTCATTGATGTATGTTTTATTAGGATAGGACAATATTTCGCTGATATACAATTTTTTTTTTAAATATCTGCAATCTTAGGGTGAATAAAATCTAAATATTTAGAAAATCAAGTTTAAAGTTGTCCAAATGTGTTCCTTAGCAATGCATATTACTAATCAAAAATTAAGTTTTGATATATTTACAGTAGGAAATTTACAAAATATCTTCATGGAACCTGATCTTTATATCCTATTGATTTTTATAAAAGAAAAAGAAGAAATATTAATAAAAGAAATATTTATAATTGGGACCCACAATGTATTGTTGGCAAACGCTACTTAAGACTGGTTTTGTGCTCCAAGGTCACATTTTATTTAAAAATTACAATATTATATATTGTGTGTGCTAAAACCATGTGAAACAGAATACAGTATCATCTGATTATAATTTATTAATTTGTGCATCTATTACATTTATGCATATTCGCTTATCTTTCTGAAATGTAGAAAGGTTAAATGTAGAGTCAGATCATAAAATAGACCCTGACAGGTTAATCAGGTTCCCATCCCAGTAAAATCAAGAAATCACATACTAGAATTGCTAATACTAGAAAAATTTACTTGAGATATCAACTACTTAGATTGCATTTGGTCTGGTTGTACAGATCATTTAATTTCATTTCACATTCATTTGAATACTAATGACAAATTAAAACTGGATTAACATAAAATATATTGAGGTTGCCAGAGTAATCATATCTATAATATAAATGTAATTAGGATTTTCTGTTGCTAAACATTGCACTCTTGCTGTAGAATGTGTAAATATCCTTTGGTATATTTCAGAAAGATATTCATGCTGGTATTAATTTCTATTGACACTCTTGTAAAGTCTCTGTTGGGAACTTAACTAGATGTTTTTTGGGCCCAGATATGTTTTAAAGGCCTCTAATGTGTGTGTCACTTCTAGTCACTTCTGATTGTTTGTTGGGAACAAAGTCTGGTCTCATTTAGGTTAAGGCTGCTCTTACCCATTATGAGACTTATTAACCTACTATAAAAGGAGCCTGTCCTCCAACAAAAAACGACCATATAGGTCGTTTGTGCAAGCACCTTATAGACCCCTTAATCGCCTATGTCACTGTGACGTCACCGCTCTAGCTGGAGGCAAAACATAAGGCAGAACTCATAGCAGGTGCGATAAAAGTTTGAGGTTTTGACTTTAAAAATCTCTACTTGTTGGGGTTTTGGCTGCCAGAATATAAGGAACAGCACTTTTGTTTCAATACTAAAGTTTTACCGGATCCCGCCAGACATTCCTTCACAGAAATCAAGAAGACAATTGTGGTTGAATACAATACGGCGTATAGACTGGATGGAGGTGATCATAAATAATGCTTGTGTTTGCAGTGCACACTTTATATCAGGTAAAATAATCTATGCATATGAACTGGTGTGTTGGTTTTATCTAGTAAATCAGCAAGTTTCTGTTTTATAGGTGAAAAGTCTCCAACCTTCAGCGCACCAGGTAGTTTAAATGTTAAACAAACATACAGCGATAGATGTGTGTGCCATCCTTTGAATGGTCTCTTAAAATAATACACATTGCTAATCTTAGTTAGCCCAGCGATAGGTTACATTAGAAAATAAGCCTTGACAAAATTCCCCATACCACCCAAAAGTAATTCATATGGCTGTATGGCATACGGGTCAGGTAGCCTGCTTCCATCTGCGAGAGTTAATAAAAAAAAAAAAGTTGTCACGGTCCGGCAGAGTCAGGGACTGTACATAATCAGACAGTTCAGAACTTTCTTCTGCATCCATGTTTAATAAATCCCTCCTAAAATGTGCTAGCTTACACTTGTCAACATTGCGTCTGCGCCTCTTTTTGCCTCCAGCTAAGCCCCGCCCACCCGGAGATGTTGGAATGCTTACAAACTTTTAAAGGAGTCTATTACAACCTATATTTACGTTTTAAAGTTAAGCAACCTCTAGCGGCCGTAAAAATAATGACAGTATTGCGTTGCGTCTGTCGTCATGAAATGACATATAACGTCATTACCAATCAAAACGCACGTTTATTTAAATGCAATGTGTGGACTTTTTTCACCGATCTCACAGTAATTCGTACATATTTTACTAGGTGGCTAATTCGTTCGAATGACCACACCAAACCCCACCCCTAAACCTAACCCTCAGAGAAATCATGCTAAATTATGATTTATTGAGCATATACCTTTTACTTGCACGTCCGTTCTCTGGGTTCGAACCCATGATAGCATGATTACATATCAAGGTATAACGCAATAATCTACCAACTAAGCTACACAAAGCTCAAATCAGAGTGCAAATAAAAGAGTACAAAACATTAATATGAAAACAACCTTTTGTTTTTCCCTGCAGGCCAAAGGCTGTCCACTTATTTATTTTTTGCTATTTTGGAATGGTATTCTTACGGAAGTTCCAAACGGCCATGCGTTATAATTTTTTTTTATTTTTCTTTTCTCGTTATCTCGACATAACGAAAGTCGGTTTCTTGTTATAATGACTTATTTTTCTCATTACCTTGACGCAACGAAAGTCGTTTTCTCGTTATAACGACTTATTTTTCTCGTTATCTCGACATAATGAAAGTTTGTTTTCCCGTTATAACGACATGACAGTTTTACTGTTGCTATAGTAGCGAACTCAACTTTGACAGGCATATGATAGACAACCATGCAAGCGCTCTTACTATATTTTAGCAAATTTTGCTTCGTATCTAGGTATCTGTTTGAAAAGAGCTTCATGTGTACGTGTAGTGTGTGTAGAAAAAAAAATTATTACAACATTATAGAACAAAACTGAATTAAATTAGCCTATGCACTTTACATATACATCACATTTCTCATCAATATGGTTAACAATAAAGATTAATAACAAGGAAAAGAAGCACATCACAAATAGCCAACATCGTTAAATCCCGTCCTACTGTAGATAAACAGAACATATCCGCTTAAAATTTTTGTTCCAGATTAGGATGAACAACCTTGGATGATATTATGCACTGTAGATGATGAACTTCAAACTCTTTGTAATTTTTCTCTATGAAACTCCTTTCTGATATTGCTCCACTGCTTTTCGCCGCAGCATTGGGTGAATTGGTGATCCTCTATATCAATAGTTGGCATGACATTTCAAAATGTCTCACTTTCAACATTTGATATGTTAACTATATTTTATTGTGAAGAAAATATACATTTATGAGATTTGTAAATTATTCCATTCATTTTTTACTAACAATTTGTACAGTGTCCCAACTTTTTTTGGAATCGGGTTTGTACATAAGTGTGAACTGAACAGACATTTTGTATATTAATAGCAATCTGAAAATGTATGTATTATAGTTTACATTTATGTTAAATGCAATTGTAGAACTGTAGTGTGCTTTGTTGACCCACTTAAGTAGGCTCTACAGTAAGAACTTTAAAAAAATAATTGATTTCATAATTATTTCACTTATATTTGGAACATGGTTAAAGGGATAGTTCACACCCAAGAATGCAGAATCTGTCCTAATTTACTCATCCTCAGGCTATGAATATCTTTCGGAAAGCTTCCGGCTTTGCAACCTTTCAGATGTTCTAGCTTACTGCTCAGCGCTTTGCTTCTCATTTCTGTACTTTTCTCAGATTTTTCTAAGATTTCTACATCAGCAGATCAGCACAGTGCTAAAAAAACAGATTTTTGGCACAAACGCTTAAACTAAAAACTCTTTGGGACTGGAATAATACTACAAAAAGTAAACTTTGCCTCCCACTGCCAGCAGCTAACATTCCGGAGACAGGAAAACAACTGGCTAAATTCAAATAGAAGAGAGAGAAAATGCTTCCTGTTGGATCTACTTGTTGCATGAACTGCTGCAAACTTCTACAAAGGATTGTGATTCTTGAAACAAAGTTAATTGCTGGACTTCCAAAACAGACGGAACGGAACACTTAAAAGACCGTTGTCATGGACCCTCTCAGCATACAGCCAGTGAGTTCCATGAATCTTCTGAATCTCAACAGTTTATAACAAGTGTAGAGGAACAAGCCGAAACTGATCACCACACTAATCGATGGCACAAACAGGGAGCGAGACCCAAAGGAACACGAGACATCAGATTGTCACAAGTTTCTCGTATTGCTGTCTTAGCTTCCTCTTCCCCAGATTCAACTATGACAAGGCTTGTGAATACTGGCATTCAACCACCCCTTATACATCTTGAGAATAGATTTGAAGCATAAATGAATGTTGGGTGAGGAATCCCCAAATGTGATTAAACATCTATTGGATCAGCCAGTAGCTAACACCTGCTACTAACAGGCACTCAAATGGTAAATGCATTTATATAGCGCTTTCAACAGACCACATGGCCATCCAAAGCGCTTTACAATTTGCCTCACATTCACCCATTCACACACTCATTCACACACCGACTGCGGTGTCAGCCATTCAAGGCACCATCCAGCTCATCGGGAGCAGCTGGGGTTAGGTCTCTTGCTCAAGGACACCTCAACACTTGGCCAGGTGGAGCCGGGGATTGAACCACTAACCTTCCGGTTTGTAGACAACCTACATGAACCACTGAGCCACTGCCGCCCCACTCAAGGTCGAGCAGACAGTGGCATTCAGCCCAAAGAGCAGCCGAGCCAAGGACTCTGATAGTGGGTGACTCTGTTATCAGAAACATCCGTAGCAGGACTACAACAACATGCTGCCTTCCTCAAGCAACGGTCTCTGATGTGAACAAGGAACTTCAGAACATTCTGATGAAGAACAAGACTGCAAATCGAATCATCATCCATGTGGGGAAGAATGATATTCGGAAAGAGCAGTCAGAACTCCTTAAGAAGGACTTCATTAAACTCTCTGAAACACTTAGAATACTCAAAGTTCAGTCGTTAATCAGTGGACCACTCCCAGCAAGGGGAACAAATATGTTTTCACGGTTGCTTGGGCTGAACACATGGCTACAACGATCTTGTAATATAAAAGGAGTGAATTTCATTGAAAACTTCAATCTTTTCTGGGGCCATAGACAATTGTTTAAACCGGATGGCCTCCACCCAAACAAATTTGATGCTAAAGTGTTTAAGGACAATATCTACTTTTCCCTCCATCATCCTTCAGCAGTGTGTGTCAATCCATTCAGCACACACACACCTGGTCCGAGTCATCATGTGGTTGACATAACCCACAAGGACACTGATAACACCATGCAGCCAAAACAGGCACTGCTGATAGACACTATCCCGGCTGAGCCCTGCCCACAGAGCTCCTCACAGACTGACTGTGATGTATCAAAACAGCTACAAGATTCATCACCCAGGGATGACTTTCTGGAAAACAGCCAGGGAAGCCACGACAACATATCACAGCCACCGGAAAAACCAGAGACACAGCCCATCTCACCAGACACATTATCCCTTTCTCCAGCATCTCCACTTCTGTGCTTTTCACAGAAAATGGAGGAATTGGTGTATGCTGGGACTAAACTCTCTCACTCATTTGCTGCAAGCCCGCAGATATCAACAAAAATGGCGGGCCCCACAACCACCAAAGCCTGTGGTCCCTGCTCCTGCGAGAGCTCTTTGACCACTGCCACGCCATGGCCCAAACCCTCTATCTGCTGAAGGTGAACCAAAAACAACTGATAGCAGCTCTCATGTGTCGGGTCCCCGCTATAATAACAGCACGTTCACAAATGCCTACAGAACAAGCGGGAGCCCAGTGTGCCTGTAGCTTTCTCTATTTCCGTTTTATCACGTGATAGAAAGTCTAAGGCCATCTCAAGCCGAAGGGCAAACTCATCTAATCTGTGGCCTGTTATGCATCAAACTAAGATTGATGTAAAGACACAAAGCACATGTCATGACACGTGATGCAAGAAACACGGCAAGAGAACCAATAGCGGGTAAGTCGTTTATTTAGGGATAATCCAAAGGGGTAAACAGTCCAGGCAGGGGTCAAAACCAAACATAATCCAAATCCAACATAAACAAGACACGAAGACAAAGCAAGGCAAGGCAAGACAAGGCAAGGCAAGAGTTGACGGACCTGAATAATACACAATATTAAACAAGGACTCCGTAACACAGACTAAGACAGACTGGGTATAAATAGACAGAAGGATAATGAGGGAACAAGAGAAAGGTGGGGGCAATCAATTACACAACAAGGAGGAAGGTGACCAAATAAGGGAACAGGAAGTAATCTGGTGACAGACACCGCGAGAAAGGAGGACATCTAGTGGAACCCCAGGGAACTACAACCCAGACACTGTGACAGTACCCCCCCCCCCTCTACGGAGCAGCTCCCAGACGCTCCATGACAAGACACAACACAGAGACCAGGAGGGAGGCGGACAGGTGGAGGCTCAGGGGAGGGACGGAGGGCCGGATAAGAAAAAATTGGGGAACAAACACCAGAAATGTAAACATAAAACAGGGAGACCAGGAGGGAGGAGGACCGGAGGAGGTTCAGGGGGAGGGACAGAGGACCAGACTAACTGAGGGGAACAGGCAGAAACATAACAAAAACCAAAAACACAAAACAGAAGTCCATGAAGGACATAATGTGGCACCCACCAGGGCGGAGCCGAAGACCATCACAGCCATGTGGTCGAAGCCAGAGCCCTCCAGGGCGGAGCAGAAGACCACCACGTCCTCGTGGTCGCCGCCAGAGTCCCCCAGGGCGGAGCGGATGACCACCACATCTTTGTGGTCAAGGTCGGAGTCCACCAGGGCGGAGCGGAAGACCACCATAGCCATGTGGTTGAAGCCAGAGCCCTCCAGAGCGGAGCGGAAGACCATCACATCTTTGTGGTCAAGGCCGGAGTCCACCAGGGCGGAACGGAAGACCACCACAGCCATGTGGTCGGGGCGAGGGCCCCCCAGGTCAAAGCAGAAGACCACCACAGCCATAAACATAAATCCAAACACCAAACATAATCCAAATCCAACATAAACAAGACACGAAGACAAAGCAAGGCACGGCAAGACAAAGCAAGGCAAGAGTTGACGAACCTGAATAATACACAACATTAAACAAGGACTCCGTAACACAGACTAAGACAGACTGGGTATAAATAGACAGAAGGATAATGAGGGAACAAGAGAAAGGTGGGGGACAATCGGACCCCACTTTACATTAAGTGGCCTTAACTACTATGTACTTACATTTTAATTAATAATTTAGTACATTGTACTTATTGTGTACATACATGTTTTTACATTGTACAAATATTAAAAAAAACATGTAATTACATCTGTATTTAATTTCTGTAATAACATTTATAATTACACTGTTGACCCATACTTTACACCTTAACCCACCCTTAAACTTACCCATACCTCCAACCCTCTCCTTAACCTTACCCCTATCCCACCTCAATATCAGCAAAAGTGTTTTACAATACAATATGAACACAATAAGTACATTGTACTTATTTTTTTATTTAAGTACATAGTACTTAAGGCCACCTAATATAAAAAGTGGGACCGGACAATCAATTACACAACAAGGAGGAAGGTGACCAAATAAGGGAACAGGAAGTGATCTGGTGACAGACACTGTGAGAAAGGAGGACATCTAGTGGAACCCCAGGGAACAACAACCCAGACACTGTGACAGCACAGCCATCAATTTAGCACCTTTAAACATTCGCTCACTAAAAAATAAATCATTTCTAATCAATTAATTTATAACCACAAACAATCTGGATTTTATGTTTCTAAACGAAACATGGCTTGAAGACAGCAGCCCCTCCTAACTTCACTTACATGAGTGTCTGCAGGACTGTTAGGAGAGGCGGAGGTGTAGCTGCTCTATTTAACGATGTCTATCAATGCAAGCAAGTGTCATTTGTTCAGTACTTGCCTTTTGAATATCTAGGGATTGTGCTGAAAGGTGCTCAACGCATTCTGTTTATTATTATTTACAGGCCTCCAAAATACTCTCCAGCCTTTGTTGAAGAGGTCACAGAAATGTATCTATGATTTCCTCAGAGTTTGACTGTTTTGCTATTGCAGGGGATTTTAATATTCACATAATGCAGAAAACAAAACTACAAAATAAATAATAATGGTTCTAAACACTTTTAACTTGACACTTGACTCAGCATGTGAGTGGACCCACACACAAAGGAGGACACACTCTAGACAAATCATCAGTAGGGGTCTAAACATTTCATCCATTGTTATTAAGGACATAGCACTAGGATCACTTCTGTATTTTCTTTGATATATTGATCTATGCTACAACTGAATCTAGATCTGTCTCTGTCAGAAGGAGATGCATTAACGAGAACACAAGTGTACTATTTATTGAGTCTATATCTTTAACACCAAGCATTTCTGCAGACTCTGTTGATATTCTCCTTGATTCCTTTAACTCAAAAGTTAAGAATGGTATTGATGATATTGCTCCAATAATAGTCAGTAAGAAAACAAACAGACAGAAATCAGTTTGGAGAAGATCAACAGCAGTTCAGACTATGAGAAAAGCAGAGCGGATGTGGTGGAAGACAAAACTTGAAATTCACTATAGCATCTATAAAGACAGCCTTCATGCTTTTAATGTGAAACTACCCACAGCTAGACAGAATTTCTTCTCAAACCTTATAAACAGTAACTTAAATAACACTCATACTCTTTTTGCCACTGTTGAGAGACTGACAAACCAGTAGTGAAGCCAGAAAAGAGACTCTGGGTGTGCATATGAAAATCTGGGTGTGCCACATTTATTGTCAGATTACTGTGCAAAATTATGGGCTAGTATTTTTGTCGCACTGCTTCAGTCCAACCATACTCCTAGTGGTAATTTGCAGGTCGTGTCAAAATGTAGTTAATTGTTAAATGTAATAATTTTCTTCCAAATACAATAATTTTGAACTTCTGATATGAAACTTGGACATTTCCAATCTGGCAACACTGTTTGTTGATGTTGGGCCCTGGGAGGGAGAAGCATCCAGTTTTTTGCTAAAAAAATTAAGAAAGGAGCTCTCCGACATATTACTAGCTAGCAATGTGCAATCAAAAATGATCTGTTTATATCATAGACTGCTGGGGTCACAGTCAGCTGCTGTTTGCTGATTGGTTGGCAATCCAAATGTCGGCAGATATATTTAAACAAAAATTGTTAAATTACATGGTATATTACATTTTACATTTTTTAGCATTAATGCACCATATAATGGATTCATATTTCTGTGCCCCTGGCCCTGAGAGTAGGATTAGAATGTTCAGTGACGTCACAGAACTGCCAGATTCAAACAGCTTTCGCGGGTCAGCTGACACTGAGCCAGAGACGGAGATGGACGTGCTCAGCGCTTGTCATATATCACAATTAATATGCTGTGTTTTCAACCACATAGTGTTTATTTTAGGTTTCATATATTTAAATATACATAATCACTAGTAAAACAATACATTGGTAGTTTGTAAAACACACACTGATGTCTATGGAAGCAGCAAAAACTATATAATCAAATGTAATTTGCAGACTTGTTTTATTCATATATCAGACACACATAGCAGAACAATAAAGTTTACTCTATTCTTCGTCCAGTTCAACAGCCAACAGCCAACACATTCATGTATTTCGGGAGAAACTGGGGAATTCAAGTGCTGTACGTTAAATCCGGCTGACAGGACTCTGAACTGCAGCGCTCATCTCGTTATAGATCCAGATCATTTATAAAGGTTTTTAAACGACGAATCAGAATATCAGATAGTTGACATGGTAAGCAAGTTTGTGTATGAATTTTAATAAAAAGATTAAAAACTAAATAAAACGAATACCAATGCATCTGTTAGTGGCTGTGGTGTGTCACGTGATAATCATGACGCGTCGCCATGGAAACAAGGGGTCGGTTAAAATATTTGTAATTTACGCATGAAAGGGTTGATTAAAAAAAAAAAATTCTAAGTAAACAACAATAGCCCAAGTTTAGTCAACATTTTTTATTGAGACTATAAAAAATAATTCTGCATCTATTTTTAGGTACGCCACTGTGACAACCCCCCCCCAAGTCAGATTCCCAGTGAAATGCTCTCAGACAGCAAATGCAATGAGTTTGCATCCTTCTTTTTTGAGAAGATCATCAATATGAGGAAGGCGATTAACACATCCTCAAGTAATGCAGAGGTCAGACAGATTAGGCCACAATATCAAAAAGATACTATGTCTATTTTTTAAGCAATCGATAGCAAAATTTTTCACAAAATCTTTTTCTGTTTTAAATTCATTTTAAATAAGTACATTTTTTTATCATTTTAAAAGTTTTAAAATTGCTTGTTTTATTCTTGTTATTATTTTTCTTCATTATTATTTTACTTTCTTTTATGTAAAGCACTTTGAATTACCATTGTGTACGAAATGTGCTATAGACGGTTTCAACGGCATCAACATAAACAAGCGTTACTGCGCGTGCACGCTTTTGTGGACCTAACTTAACTTCCGGTAGACTCCAAATAGAATCAATAACAACAGCCAAGTCCCTCTAGAGTAGATATTTTTTGATAACAAACCAAATATGTTTCCTGCATGGATCAGGCGGACTTAATGAAAATGCAAATTCATTCTTTGCCAGCAGGAGATGTTTTAAAGCATAGACATAAACACAAGAAATAGAGGTTTCCCCAGTTACAGCTGTAAACAAAACAGATCTGGTACACTCACACGCTGCTTTATCAGGCATATAACATGCAAGTCCTCCTTCACAAATACAGGGATATAAAATCACCCGTGCCTCGTTTTGATATTTAAACATATAAATGTAAGGAATTATTATTATTAAACGTGCAGTACGTAACATTACGTTACTTATGTTTATTCAATGAAGCCTTTTTGAAAATCGATCAGTTTTAAAATTGTGGAGAGTCTCCAAAAATAAATAAATGTATGGGAAACATATCCAGCAGCACAACCACCTGAGCCCAACTTCAGTCTACTAATCACCTTGACTTTAACTGCGTTTGTAGATGGCACCGCAGACAGACCGATATACACAACACAGACCGGAAGTTAACTTAGGTCCAAGCGCGTGCGCCCGATGAAACCGTCTAAATAAATAAACTTGCCTTGCCTTGCCTTGCCTTGCCTTGCCTTTCTTCTGCTGAACACAAAATAAAATATTTTGATGAATGTAACCAAACAGTGGCTGGTTTGGAACAACTTGAGGATGAATACATGACTTAAAAATTATATATATATAAAATGTACTTTAAACCTCAGATGGTCTTCGGGGTTTTTTGACCCCAAATGACTTTTGCTCAAATCTCAACACTTTCTAGATCTACAAAAAAAAAAAAAAAAAAAAAAAAAAAAAAGGAATGATATCTGTTTTTATGTTAGCGTGACAAAATTTGAAAAGTGAAAGTGAAAGTGAAGTGACATTCAGCCAAGTATGGTGACCCATACTCAGAATTTGTGCTCTGCATTTAACCCATCCGAAATGCACACACACAGAGCAGTGAACACACACACACACACTGTGAGCACACACCCGGAGCAGTGGGCAGCCATTTATGCTGCAGCGCCCGGGGAGCAGTTGGGGGTTCAATGCCTTGCTCAAGGGCACCTAAGTCGTGGTATTGAAGGTGGAGAGAGAACTGTACATGCACTCCCCCCACCCCCAATTCCCTCTGGCCTGAGACTAGAACTCACAACCCTTCGATTGGGAGTCCAACCCTCTAACCATTAGGCCACGACTTCCCTGTGACACGACTTCCTGTGACACTCAATATCATCAAAATCAGAAACAATGCAGAACAATCAACAGAAATGGCACAAATAAAGTGGCACACTTCCGCCAATGCAAAAAACATCCACAATGCTAAATTATATTGCTCACAACACGCGTACACACACACACACACACACACACACACATAGAGAAATACATTTTTGAGACTATAGAAACTGGTCTCTTATCATTTGTCAAATTAAATCATCCAAAATGCAGAACCAACACAAATATAAAGTGGTGACACTGACACCGACAATGTGTACACACACACACACACACACACACACACACACGCACACACATGCACACACACACTTGTGAGGTTATAAAACAACTGCTCTCTTATAATTATTTCAAAAAAATCATGCAAAATGCAGAACCACCAAAGAGGGAGAGAGAGTGAATGAGAGAGAGATGACAGGATGAGACAAAACAATTTAGCACGCACACACACACAAACCTGCTCCAACCCCGTCTACAGAAGTCATGCAGTTTACCATGCATAGCCTACTGCCTGCAATGCATTGTAATGTAACATTATTGAAAAACAGTAAAAAAAAAAATGCTAAACTTTGACAAAAAATATTTTATTTTTGTTATAATTGTGATTTTATAATATTTAGATTTGAATCCAACTGAATCCAACTTGTGAAAAGATATCTTTCATGTAGTCAAATAGCATATAGTGGAGCTCTATAGCCATCTATAGCCATTTTTTTTTAACTGCATTTTCCAAAAAATGGGTATAAATGTTACATTAAATCATTTAAAATTATCCATGTTATCCCCATGAATGACAGTTAGAAATCTGGGTATTTTATAAAGTTAATTTTACATCAAATGCTTTTTTAAATTTTTTTGTAAAAAGCCTATTTAAATAAATAAATATTTATTTATTTATAGAAATTTTGAAGATATCATAAATCCTCCAAAACTGCACAAATGTTGTGTAAAAACATTATCAAACAGAGTAAAATTACATTTGTAAAAAAAGAAAAAAAAAAAAAAACCTATTATCTTGTTACAAAATTAAATGTTATTGTCTGGGGTCTCTGGAGAGACCATCAGAGGGTTAAAGTAAATCTTTTAATTTTATATCATTACACATTACACACAAGTACACTTTGTGTGAAGTGAATGTGTGCTCTCTTTAGGTTCTAAGAGGCCTTTTATTTAAAGAGGGGTGAAATGCTCGTTTTCACTCAATATCATGTTAATCTTGAGTACCTATAGAGTAGTACTGCATCCTTCATAACTCCAAAAAGTATTTAGTTTTATTATATTCATAAGAGAAAGATAGTCTGTACCGATTTTTCCCGGAAAAACACGAGCGCCTGGAGGCGTGACATGTGGGCGGAGCTAAAGAATCACGAGCGCCAGTTGCGTTGAGAGCATGTGGAAGCTGTGAAGGCTGAAACTGAACGAGAGCAGCAGCGGCAATGACTCGCTCCGAGCGGGGCTCAAACCCGGGTCTCCGATGGGAGGCGGACGCACTAACAAGGAGGCAGAGATATTTCAAGCAGTTTTACTCACCGCCTGTGGTTCCAGCACACAATCGTGACCCTTTTTCGTTGGGATTGCACCATCCTTAAGAAATAAACGACACACAAATCTGTCGTCAAACTGGGCCTTGTTTGTAAAACAAGCATTTTAGAAATGCAGGGAACAAACACAAACACTTGCACAACTCCGTTGATGCTCTGTAAAAATAAACTCCATCCACTGGTCCCTTAATGCTGTTTTTTCTTTGGTAATCTGTGCAGGGTTGTCTTGCCCTGGCAACCAAAAACACACTTCTTTTGTGACATTTCGCGACGCTCTCGCTCTGATCACTGAATGCCTCTGCTCTCTTCCGGCAAACGTGCCCTCAGGACCCATATAAGGAAATTCCGCTCCATCTAACGTCACACAGAGCCATACTCGAAAAAAACTTTCCGAAACTTGTGACAAACCGGAAGGAGTATTTTTGGAACAGAAATACTCCTTCAAACGTACAACTTCATTTTTGAAACTTTGTCCATGTTTAGCATGGGAATCCAACTCTTTAACAGTGTAAAAAACTCAGTATGCATGAAATAGCATTTCACCCCCCTTTTAATTAATCTGGAAGTAGAAATACACTTTAAACATCTGAATTACACTACAAATACATATTCAGTGCAGCTAAGTGCACTTCTTTTCCACAAGGGAACACGATGCCTACTGGACGACAGCTTCTTAGAGTTCACAGCCTTTGTCCCACTGACACAAGATTAATGTGTTAATATATCTGCGTCCTAATTTAAAGGTGTTCTCTTTTACCACCATAAAATATGACTGCTGTGTTGAAACTTGTTTGTAGTTATGATTTTTCTCCACAAGATGAGTAATGTTCAAAAGTTTGTTATTTCAGTGGCATATTGTCCTTTGCAAACACCATGTTGGTTTATTTCTAGATAGACTTGACGTCTTCACCATGGAATGTGTCTGCCATCACCTTTTATTAATTTATTTTAAGATAAAGAAAATGATTTTGTTTTGTCCTGACCTTCATATTTTTCGGTCTGTCTGCAGGTAGTAGAGAGAGCTCTTTTAGTGATGAATTATCAAGTACAGTTGAGAGGTACGGCAACTTATAAATCATGATTATAAAGTAGAATAGAAAATGAATTGCATTCATTATATTTCTGTTTTCCAGAATTTAGTATATATATATATATATATATATATATATATATATATATATATATATATATATATTATTAAATCATAACACATTAACAACATTTGCTGTTTTAATCTCAGCTGTTAACATGTTTATTTATTTGTGACGCTTTCGTTTTCTTAACACAAATGAGAAACACATTCCTCTTCCTGTCCACTTTCAGAGGACGTATGTATGCCACACTTGGTTCAAACTGGAGAGTCCCAGTCTGTAACTCTCCCAGAAGTAGAAGTTATATTTATAGGTAGGAATATAGCTTTTACTTTTGTCCCTAAAAACTGAAGTTAATGCTGTTGTCTTTCTTAAAGAATTATTTTGATCTTCTTATCTTTGTTTCCTTCTTGATTTACTGTACAAAGCCTTATCACATTCTAGAGTTGTTCTGCTGCAGGACATATTGATCTCAATGTTTTATATGACCTGAGGAAAAAATGATTTTCCTGCTTCCCCAGCACCCCAGGGGCAGTTTCCAGCTATGAATGCAGTTCTCTGAGCAGTATAACCATTGGAGCACCCCTGCGAAGAAAGACACTGCTGAAGGAGGGGAAAAAAACCACTGTACGTGTGCATGTAAATTGACCTGTAAAATGTTTAATGTTAAACATAACCCAGAATTTTTGCACTGTAGCCCACTTATGATCAATATTAACTTGGATGAATTTATTAGATAAGATATGGCTTTGATGCGTTTGTACATCACTCATTTTTATAAAGTTAAGTTTATTGTCAGTATAAACATGAAATGTATTGTAAATTTTATCTAGATTTATTTCTAGTTTGTTGAGGCTTTTACCTACTACTCTTTGTCTTTTTCAAACCTGCAGGTTTGATAAGTAACTTATTGAAACAAGTTTAAGTTTGCATAGTTAAAGGGATAGTTCACCCAAAAATCTAAATTATGTCTCGTTTGGAACGATTTTAGGGTTATTAATGACATAATTTTGATTTTTGGGTGAGCTATACCTTTAATCTAGATTTAAACTGCAAAAGTGTGTCTGCCTCCCGAACAATGTTTTTGATATCTGATTTTGATGTTCTAAGTATTATCAAATTGCCTGATTTTTGAGTTAGTGTTGGCAGTATGGTTATGTTCTGGGCAACACTCCACACGACAGTCCATGCAGTCATGCTTGGACAGAGCCGGGAGGGCAGCAAGACAAACCCCCCCTGGGGTACAGAACAGAACCATTATATGCATACATAATTACAATTCACCATTACATGAGTTGTAAACGAAACATGCTTCCGATGAAGTGACTGTAAATAAATACAAAAAGTTAGATCGAATTACAGGTTCAGTTGGTGGAGTTGGGGTTGGAGGAGGGAGTTAATTGCAAGCAGCGATGCGATGGAAAAGACGCTGAAGAATGGGAATTTAAATAGACCACATGTGATAAGTGTCAACACTGGATTGGTACATGTCAGGAACAGCTGACTGTCGGCTAATGCAAGCGTGACTAATGTGGCCTGACTGAACTAACGCAATGCTGATTTAATGAAAATTAGCATACATTTCTCACTAGCAAGGTAATAGTGCTGTGAGATGCACAGAGTTAGCCTAATTCACACAAATTCTTTCTTTCTTTCTCTGTGTCTCTGTCTCTCTCGCACTCTTTATAAAAACTTCATTAATAACTGCATTCGAACCATCAACGGCTCAAGCCTCCATTACCAGCGTTAAAATAACTTTTTGAAAATAGCAAAAGAGGCATTAATGATATCTTCTACATTAATCATTAACGTTGGTTCTGTTCTGTTTACCCTAGGGAGGTTATTTATGCTCTCCTTGCTCCTATCTAGGCAGGCTGCATGGATGGGCAGTGAGTGTTCCCCAGAACAGAACCATAACCCCAGCCTAAACTGTATGCTAATTCTAAGTCATCTTTGACGATAGTGGTCCAGACAGTGAGGGACAGACAGGTGAGGAGGATCAACTAATGAGTAGGACACAGGTCAACTGACTAACATAATCAAACACAGGGAAAAACTAGGTCACAGAACACATGAGGAATGAAAACAACAAAAGTTCATGAGAACTAAAAAGAACAGAACATAAGTGTGACATGAAAGGGAAAGATGTAAAATATGTGTCTGATGTCCCCAGAGTGTGTGTATGTGAATTTTTATCTCCAAATACCCCACAGATGATGACGTCCAAAACCATTTGTAGTGCTGCCAGTCTTGGCCAGGTCTTCATTGTTGGAGGTCTAAATGTAAGTGTGACTACCCCAGTTGATAGTTAATAAAGAAATTAAGATGGGTATTAAGTCCATAACATAGTCACGTCTAACCTAGTATTCAGACTTTAAATGGTCTAATATTAAAAATAAAAAAGTGTTGCTTATGATTATGCTAATTAAAATGATTTAATTATTTCAACCAAGCTACTAGGGGAAATTTCAGTACTCTTTTGAAATCAAGGTTCTTGGCTTAACCTCTTTGTAATTCTGCGTTTTTGTCTCGGGTATAAATCCAGGCCATGTAAAAAGATCACACTTACAGGTTGGATGGTGGTTCTTCCAGAAAACCCTGAACAGCCAAACATTTTCCAGCTCACTGATCCTGTAAGAGGTACCATTTTCTCATGTATGAACATATAATTTATGTGACTATTTCACGCTGTTTTCATGCATCAAATGATGTTTATGGCTATTTTTCATTTATTATTTCACACGACATGCATATGTTTGACATAAAAATGTCTTTGTGCTTTCTACTTTATATTTTGATTCAAAACAAACATTAGTTTCGCAATCAGAAAAGCTTGCATTAATTGTGTGGCATTTTAAAACTCTCACCAACTATCACTGAAATGTCATGCCACTGGTGTGAATAAGAAACTTTTGGAGTGCTTTCACCTAGTACAGCATTCTAAGTGTCAGAAATGAAAGAAAACTGGAACATTGCGAAAGATCTTCTAAAAGTGATTTTTTTTTTTTTTTTTTTTCACCAGCTATTGTTTTTTTTTGTTTTTGTTTTTTCATTTAAATGAAGAGTAACACATGTCATGATGAAGTTTCAGGAAAAAGTTTGACATAAAAGTTTTGACAAAAATACATAGATTCGATTCAGCAAATTACTTTTTGGCTTTATAAGTGGCAGATTTGCAATGAATAAACCCACACAAGTTCAATCTGTGGTTCAGGTAATGTTTACAAGTTCCAGACCGGATCACGTTTCTCTGCCATTATCTGGCACAGACATTTAGCCGAGAACACGTCATTCACTTTTTCGCGTGAAGCTTGCATCCGAAGCATGGCAGGGAGCTAGAGGATGCAGTCTCTCGTTCCCTACTCAGGGAACCATGGTTACATTCATAACCTGAGATGTTCCCTTTCAAGGGAACTTCAAACTGCACCCACCCTCCTGTGCTGGAGCCCCGCTCAAGGGGCGCTTCCTTTTAGTCCGGACCATCAATGAGGTGGTTGCTATGAACATATAACCAGCAAAAAACATCATAGGTCCAGTATAGGAGGCTGTTATGTGAGAGGTACCTCGACGCTCTATACCTCGAACAGGTGGAGAGCTTGTGGTTACAGGGGAATTAGGAAGGGGAGGATAAATGCAGAAGTTAAAAATCCCCAATGGGTATGAGTAGATACCTAGGTATCGCTCTGATTCGGACAAGATCGCTGCCTCATCTGGATCACATCCCTTCTGCTTACCTCCTCATGACCCACGACTCCTCTCACCCCTGCCCGCAGGTTTGGGAGGAGCGTGAGTCGCGGCACTAGACTTCTGTGCCTGTCTCTGGTCCTCAGATCGAGACAGGCCAGGACCCAGGACTATGTTGTTCGGGCTCATACGTGGACCTTTGTGGAATGAAGAATCAGAGGAGC
Organism: Carassius auratus; assembly: GCF_003368295.1. Lineage (NCBI taxonomy): Eukaryota > Metazoa > Chordata > Actinopteri > Cypriniformes > Cyprinidae > Carassius > Carassius auratus. The sequence continues at coordinate 23,486,760 of NC_039250.1, forward strand.
ATGCCTTCATCTCCCTGAACTTCTCGGTCACTGTCTCAACAGAAATACCAAAACGTTCAGAAGATGAAACCTGAGCATCATAAAAAAAAAAAAACTTTTCTTTCTTCCTGATGTCTGCCAGGTTCATCCACAGATGTCTCTCCGATATCACCATGGCCACCATATTCCTGCCCATGGCGGAGGCGGCCTACTTGGTAGCATGGAGAGATCTCCGTAGTGCTCGGCTACCTAATCAGGAGAAAGGCCCTCGCCTCTATCCAGGTCTCTTAGCAGATCAGTCTGATATGCTTGAAGCACCACCATTGTGTGTAATGAAGCCACAGCCTGACCTGCTGCTGTGTATGCCTTGCCATTTAAGCAAGATGTATTTCTTGAGGGGGCTTAGATGGCAAGGAGGGAGATAAAGAGAGGATGTCTCCCCGACAGAAAGAAAGCTGTTTCTAAAGGGGCCATCCTCTCATTAGCGGCTTTTGCGCATCGCCTTGATGTCAGCATAACACTTGAGCCAAAACCGGTGGATGCGAGAAGAAACGGCCTCTTCCATTTCTTTTCGATCTCTGTATGGAGATCAGGCAGAAATGGAAGGCTCATCTGAGCTGAAGAGCTGTGGTCAGAAAGATAATGCTCATCGAGGTGGCCTCACAACGTCACCTTGTTAGCGCACTTTCATGGCAAGTCCAACTTTGCCGTGGCGCAATCCATAACCACCAACAGCTCTACATACACAGGGCAGGAGGATTGAGAAGGCTCATCCTCAGCTTCTTCACCATCCTCAAATATCTCTCGCTTTTCCTGGGTAAAAACCAAGCAGAGCACTAACCTCAGGATCAGAAAGTGTTAAAGATATAACATCATCTTCCCAAGGCTCTCTTTTGTCCACCGCAGATGAGCGCGAAAGGGAAAGTCCTTCTCTAAACCACTTAGACAGATCCACCTGTAATTCTCACAAGCTCATTCTCCTCTATGCTTCAGGGGCGGCTGGTCCTGGACTGGGAAGCAGATGGCTGCCTTTTTTCCTTTTTTTTTTTCTCGGAAAGGGAGGCGAATGAGAGCGGAGCTATTTCATTGAAAAAATGCTCACAATGCAAGCAGATTGCATCCTCAAAGACGTGCATGCTCTTCACCCAAACAAATGACGCAAAGATTGTGTGTGTCATCGGGTCTCAAATAACGCTTACAGAGATACACACATTGTCTAAACACTTGCTAGTAGTCGCCATGATAGACAGAGAAAGATTGCTCTTACCAGTTCTTTCAGATGCATGCTTCAAACAGAACAGTCAGTGAAGATGAAGAAGAGGATGTCATGTTCTCCCGCAGCTTACCTATAGTCGCGCCGGTAGTGACGTCAGAGGCTGTCCCCTGCCAATTTGTTGGTGTTTTTTCAATGTATGCTTCAGAAACAGCTCACGACGAGGTGTTCCCCATAGCGACCCCCTAGAGGACGCAGTTCAAAGTTCCCTTGAAAAGGAACTGCTGTTAGTCCTATCCATTTTTTTTCATAATACATTAGTTAATTTATACACTCATATATAACTGATGTTAACAAATTGAAACCCTATTCTTAGTTTTACCTGACAAAACTAAAGTTACATGTGAAATATGTTGTAAATAACATTTGCCAATAGATGACTTCATGTGATTAAGTGCCAAAATTACGACCTTTGTTTTATTAAATCATATAGAATTATGTTCAATTCATGTTAGATGTCAGAGAGCAAAATTGAAAGCATTAAATCCCTGGATGATGATCATGCATAAAACATTTAAAATGGCACTTCATAAGAGGAGCCCTGTATGAAGGAAATTTGTTACACAAAGGGAATTGCACGTTGACACAATAATGGCATTTTAATGGAAAATGTGGATTAAACATTAAACTTGTAATGTCACAGGGATAAGGAAATAAGTGGCAATGTTAATGTGGTGTAGTTCAACTCAAAGTTCTGTAGTGTATTTACTTTTGAGTGTATGTCTTGACATCATAAAGTGGGCAGGACCCAAAAGGTATATAGTTTTGGATGCTGATCAGGTTTTTTAGAGATACTGTTGTGATATAAAGTTCCGGGAGAATGTGAATGAAAACAACTGTCTTTTTTTCAGAGACATTGTAGTCATTGGAGAAACAACGTTTTCATGGATGTTCAGTATTTACATCTAATACTTCAGTGTAGTATTATTTTTGTTATTAATTCTTTATTTATTTAAATGGAATACATCAAAAGGCCTGTAAAAATTGTAAAGTACATGGCAAAGTCTTGTATTTTGCATAGTCACAAATTTTTATAAGGTGTAGGAGTGAAGACTTATTCACTGATATTAAAGCACTAAATGTGAAGATAGAATGTTTTGTATATAGCAAATGTAAAAATGTAGAATATGCTTTGTTTGAGTTTCTGTAAATTGTTCAGAACATGCATGAATGCTTTGAACTAACAGGTTTTTTTGTGTCGCTTCAGTATCAGAATACATGCCTACACACTATTCACAGGAACTACTCCAGAAAAAGGTGTGAATATGTTAGCATGAAAATAATTTATCAGGCTTTGAATCTTTAAACAGTACAGTTGGCTAACTACAAGAACCTGTTAAAACAAGACTACAACATATTATAAAGATGACAGATGGAATGCTGCTCTGAAAGATTTTGTTCGATTTTGCGTCACGTAATAAGCATGTGATTACATAGTACATCTGTACATGCACTGATGTTATCAGCAAGTATAGTATTACTAAGTGGTAGCTAACTCTTTATTCTTTCTTTTTTGGGGGGTTATGGTTACCATACCATCTGAAAGTTCACATATTTCTGTACAGTATATTTCTGTCTTCTGCTATTAAAGCTGCAGTAGGGAACTTTTGACGCTCTAGCGGTTAATAAACAGAACTGCTTGCGTCTTGCGGAAGAACATCGTAGCCGCGGTACCCCGAAGCAATCTAAAATAGTCAGAATATAAACACTTATTATAGGTGCACCCTAGTGATTCAGGACAAGCTAAAAACACAGTTTGGAAAATGGATTCATGGTGTACTCGCTTATTATATACATTTTTCTACATTTTGAACACAAACAAAGTTACGGACCGCAGCTCTGATTGGTTGATTTCTTACCGGGAACGGTCAGTAACTGCAAATGGCAATAGGACCACTGGGAGGAGCCAGAGGAGCTTGATTTTTTTCACAGATTATCTGTCTCATATTCTACTGTCAGGACATAATGACAGGTTTAACAAATATGTAAAAAATATATATTTACAAAAGTTCCCTACTGCAGCTTTAACTGAGTTTTGGATGTTCTAATCAGTTCTCACAATGTGATGTCATTGAAACTTCATATGGTCTATAATGTGCCTAGACCTTTACTAACTCAATACTTTTGTGTTTTGACTTTATGGAAATATAAGCCTAATGAGAAAAACTTACTTGCACACAATATGACATATTTCCTCTAACCCTTTAACATTCTGTCGCCTAGTATTTAGTAGGGAAGTATAAAATCTTGTTTCAAGACTTAATTTACTAAGTTCTTAGGGGATTATTTATTTATTTATTAGAATGGATTAAATTTCGTATAAGAGTAAAATGCATTCGGATGAGATATGAATTTGAATGTAATTTGAATGTAATGTGATTCTGATTTCTAAAAAGGCAATGCTCTTTGAATGCATTAATAAATTACAATTTAAAAAGATTATATATATATATATATATATATATATATATATATATATATATATATATATATATATATATATATATATATATATATATATACACACACAGTCAAAATTACCATTAGACAAGAATTTACAGTTGCTACAAAGTAAATAACTAATATATATTAGTTCACCCAAAAAGGAAAATTATGTCTTTAATAACTCACCCTCATGTCATTCCAAACCCGTGAGAACACAGTTTAAGATATTTTAGATTTAGTCCGAGAGCCTTCTGTCCCTCCATGTAAAATGTATGTATGGTATACTGTCCCTGTTCCTGAAAGTTTATAAAAAACATCTTCGAAGTAGTCTATGTGACATCAGAGGGTCGGTTAGAATTTTTTGAAGCATCCAAAGCAAGCAAAACTATGACTTTATTCAGCATTGTCTTCTCTTCCGGGTATGTTGTGAGTTCACTGAAGTGTAGTGATATCTCACTCGATGTAACCGGATCTTCTTGAACCAGTTCACCAAATCGAACTGAATCGTTTGAAACGGTTCACGTCTCCAATACGCATTAATCCACAAATGACTTAAGCTGTTAACTTTTGTAACATGGCTGACACTCCCTCAGAGTTAAAACAAACCAATATCCCAGAGTAATTCATGTACTCAAACAGTACACTGACTGAACTGCTGTGAAGAGAGAACTGAAGATGAACACCGAGCTGATACAGATAACGAACAAAAAATTGTCTCGTTCTCAAGTCAAGAACCGTTTCTGTCAGACGCGTCCGATTTTAGATCTGAGGAGCTGATGATACTGCGCATGTGTGATTCAGCGTGAAGCAGACTGACACACAGCGCGTCTGAACTGAACCGGTGTTTTTTTTTTTTTTTTTTTTTTGGTGATTGATTCTGAACTGATTCTGTGCTAATGTTATGAGTGGAGGTAAACCGAAGGCTTGAATCAAGGGCAATCATCGCCAATGATGCCATTACGTCGAGCACAAAAGAATCGGTAAACCATTTTCTTCAACAGGTTTATTGCAGGTTATTACTAAAATATCTTAAACTGTGTTCCGAAGATGAACGGAGGTCTTACGGGTTTGGAACGACATGAGGGCCATTAATGACATCATTTTCATTTTTGGGTGAACTATCCCTTTAAGGCTCCTTAAAAAAAATGAGGAAAATGCATCTCGTGGTTTTATTAGTAAAAATTAAAAACAAAAAAAAAAAAACACTGAATTACAATTTCTTTAATGAAATCCACACATTATTTGTAATTATCACCTTAATTTTTGTAATGAAAATTAAAAGACCCATGATTCATTTATATACAGTGCTCCTTTTGCAGAAAAAAGACAGCACCTGATTCTGTTCTAAAATTGTATTAACAGATGTGGTGAAGGCATTGCATAAATGACATTTAGAAAAAAAACACCTGTATAAATATAAAATACATGGTCATGTTTAAAGAAAAAAAAAGCTACATAATGTCTACTTTGTGTGTAGGGAAACTTCTACTGATCAACACAGGCAGGCACACGTCATAGGATTTATGTGGTAATATCTCTTATGGATCTAAAACCTGTTATACATTCCTATATGAACAACAAAAGCCAAGTAGAGATTTATACTTCATGGACAAACTCAATGAAAGGAGTCTAAATGTTGGGAGAAGAAACATGCTTCCAAATCAATGTGACCTGATTGTTTATACCCATTAAAGAATAAGCCATTCAAGAATGACCCACGTTTTTAATATTAGTAGAATATCCACCAACATGCTCTTTTTTCCAAAACCCTTTATCCATTAAACATGTTTTATTAGTTTGTGATTGGTTTGATTACCTTTAAATTTCTTGATTCAAAAAGTGTGGATTTCAGGAACAAATGTAGTAAAACTTTAAAAACTTTTTTGCATTTGATTTGTTTAACTACAGTATTACAGTAATAAAGTACACATTATGTTGGTCGTCATCCACCATCCTCTGCACTGGATTAAAAAACCAAACAAACACACACACACACACAAAGTTAATTCTGAAATAGTCCAATAGTTGTTACTTCATAAGTCTTTATATTGTTCCTTTTTTCATACCTTACAGTCTTAAAATAAAGTGAGCAAGTTTTATTGTGCCACCATAGCCTACACACTTCAGAGGACATAACTACTTTTAATAGCAAAACAGAGGAATGTAAGAAAATATTTAACATCTGCTGCTCTTTGTGCACAAACAAACAATTATATTCTAAGATTTATATTCTATACATTTAAAGCTGAATCGTCCTGGTTGAAAAGTTTTTGTGTTCGGGTGAAAACGCATAGTAACTTTGATACACCACATGAATATTCATATTTTCTCCGCCCAGTGACACCAAATATCTCAGACACCGTATATTTCACAACACCAGTTTGAGTAGAAAATATGGTTAGCGTCAAAAATTACGAAGATAATCTTAGCTTAAATTGCACTTAGTCATAGCAAGCATAATCTTTTCTAGATTTTTTCCAGATTTAAACGAAAAAATAAAACGGTCAAACACACACACAGCAGAGGCACTGGTTGCTGATGTAAACGTCGACAGCCGCATTTATCACGAGGGCTCAGCAAAACAGACGTATTCATGAGAGACACGTTTTTTAACATGATAAGTTATATATAAATGTAATTGTAAAAATTACACAAAGTATTTTTGTAAGTATTTTATTCTTCACAGAAACTAAAGGGCAGGTGGAAAAAGGCAAAGTGCTTCTTTGACTTTGAATTTTTCCTTTTTGTATAAGTTATAACGTATCTGATTCTGAATGACTTCAAGTAGTAATCACAATGCCTAAATATAAGTTAAAGAGTGGGAGAGTGACTCAACTATCAAAACGTGAATGCAATGGAGTGCAATGTCTGTCACTGCAACTCTGAAATAATAGCACATTTCAATTAATGAATCAAAACTGAAATAAATATATATATATTTTAGTTTATACGATCCTATCTTTTATATTTTAAAGAGTCCACTGATAAATACTAAACTGCTAAACTTGATTAGTTTTGACTCTGCAAAGTTCTGTATTAGCCTATGTTCTATAAACTTATAACCTTCTACTAGTTCTGTGTAAAATTATAGAGTGACACAAAGCCTATTATTGTTGTTTTTTTATTTTAATTGTGGGATTCCATGTTGCAGCAAAGTCAGATCGTGCAGAAGAATCATCTGTTTCCTGTGGTCTTGTCCCGGTGGTTGTCTGAGACAAGGTCTTTACAGGGGATCTGGGGCTCTAGTTGTCCTGGTCTCCCTTTGACATTTAGGGCTGTAGAGTATTTACTTTTGAGTGTATGTCTTGACATCATAAAGTGGGCAGGACCCAAAAGGTATATAGTTTTGGATGCTGATCAGGTTTTTTAGAGATACTGTTGTGATATAAAGTTCCGGGAGAATGTGAATGAAAACAACTGTCTTTTTTTCAGAGACATTGTAGTCATTGGAGAAACAACGTTTTCATGGATGTTCAGTATTTACATCTAATACTTCAGTGTAGTATTATTTTTGTTATTAATTCTTTCTTTATTTAAATGGAATACATCAAAAGGCCTGTAAAAATTGTAAAGTACATGGCAAAGTCTTGTATTTTGCATAGTCACAAATTTTTATAAGGTGTAGGAGTGAAGACTTATTCACTGATATTAAAGCACTAAATGTGAAGATAGAATGTTTTGTATATAGCAAATGTAAAAATTTAGAATATGCTTTGTTTGAGTTTCTGTAAATTGTTCAGAACATGCATGAATGCTTTGAACTAACAGGTTTTTTTGTGTCGCTTCATTATCAGAATACATGCCTACACACTATTCACAGGAACTACTCCAGAAAAAGGTGTGAATATGTTAGCATGAAAATAATTTATCAGGCTTTGAATCTTTAAACAGTACAGTTGGCTAACTACAAGAACCTGTTAAAACAAGACTACAACATATTATAAAGATGACAGATGGAATGCTGCTCTGAAAGATTTTGTTCGATTTTGCGTCACGTAATAAGCATGTGATTACATAGTACATCTGTACATGCACTGATGTTATCAGCAAGTATAGTATTACTAAGTGGTAGCTAACTCTTTATTCTTTCTTTTTTGGGGGGTTATGGTTACCATACCATCTGAAAGTTCACATATTTCTGTACAGTATATTTCTGTCTTCTGCTATTAAAGCTGCAGTAGGGAACTTTTGACGCTCTAGTGGTTAATAAACAGAACTGCTTGCGTCTTGCGGAAGAACATCGTAGCCGCGGTACCCCCGAAGCAATCTAAAATAGTCCGAATATAAACACTTATTATAGGTGCACCCTAGTGATTCAGGACAAGCTAAAAACACAGTTTGGAAAATGGATTCATGGTGTACTCGCTTATTATATACATTTTTCTACATTTTGAACACAAACAAAGTTACGGGCCGCAGCTCTGATTGGTTGATTTCTTACCGGGAACGGTCAGTAACTGCAAATGGCAATAGGACCACTGGGAGGAGCCAGAGGAGCTTGATTTTTTTCACAGATTATCTGTCTCATATTCTACTGTCAGGACCAGTGTTGTGGGTAACGCGTTACAAAGTAACGCGTTAGAGTACTCTAATTACTTTTTTCCTGAAATGTGTAACTTAACGCGTTAGTTTCGTGCGTAAGTAATCAGTAACTTCGTTATTTTTTAAAAAAAGTAATCCGTTATTTTAAGGAAAGGAAAATCCCGACTGCAGCCTGCTTTTTTTCAGACAGTAGGCCTAGGTCTATTGTGCCACCTGCGGATGTATCAGCGGAGCCGAAGCTCTGTGATCGTAAAGTCAATGGCTGTGATGCGTCTGTGCCCTGCGCCTGACCCTGTGTGTGTGTGTGTGTGGTGTTTTTTTTTTTTTTTTTTCGAACTCCCGGCAAGATAGCAGAGAGGACAGCGTTTGGTTTATGGAAGTACGCACATTATTTTAAATTTGTCAACGAAAAAGAAAAGAACATAACGGTAAAATGCACACTCTGCTTCGGTGAAAAGCTTCTGTCGACCGCCAAAAATTCTACCTCAAATTTAACGCTACGTTTTAATCACTACTTTGAAGAGTAAATGTAAGAGGACTGTGTTAAAGCGAATTTAGGCTTGTGACTGTGAGTGACTCTTTAATAATAATTAGTTCGGCTATTAAGCGATTTGTCATTTGCATGTGTGGCAGTGAAGGATTTAAATCGGTTTGTTATCATTTTTGTTTGACAGGCAGCTGTTAATTTCTGTTAGATCATTGGCTGGCTGGTTGTTCATCATTTCTAAATGGATTTAAATCTGCAAGCCTGTTTAAGGTTGTGTTTACAAGTAAGCATACTTGTACTTTGATAACTGCATTATTTAAAGTTAAAGAAAAATCAGGCGTTATCTTGTGGTGCTCATAATATACAGTAGCCTAGGCTACCCGGGCTGGGTAACGTTAGGTGCGAATTTTGATTAATAATATGTTCTGTGATAATAAATAAATAAAACGCCATGTGGAATAGCCTATTGTTGACTGTCTTTCCTGTTATTGTTATCCTGCAGTGTTAATTTAGTCGGATGACTGACGTTATTCATTGTCGGGAGTCACGACTTCTAGGTGCATTTAAAGGGGCCGGGGGCTGTGTCTGTCGTGTGTGAGCCGCTGCAAACGGCTTTTAATTTTTGGTAACGCATGAGTACTCTAACGCGTTACTTTTATGAATAGGTAACGCTGTATCATAACTGATTACTTTTAATTGATGGTAACGTTGTAACCTAACTAACTACTTTCCAAAGTAACTATACCCAACACTGGTCAGGACATAATGACAGGTTTAACAAATATGTAAAAAATATAGATTTACAAAAGTTCCCTACTGCAGCTTTAACTGAGTTTTGGATGTTCTAATCAGTTCTCACAATGTGATGTCATTGAAACTTCATATGGTCTATAATGTGCCTAGACCTTTACTAACTCAATACTTTTGTGTTTTGACTTTATGGAAATATAAGCCTAATGAGAAAAACTTACTTGCACACAATATGACATATTTCCTCTAACCCTTTAACATTCTGTCGCCTAGTATTTAGTAGGGAAGTATAAAATCTTGTTTCAAAACTTAATTTACTAAGTTCTTAGGGGATTATTTATTTATTTATTAGAATGGATTAAATTTAGTATAAGAGTAAAATGCATTCGGATGAGATATGAATTTGAATGTAATTTGAATGTAATGTGATTCTGATTTCTAAAAAGGCAATGCTCTTTGAATGCATTAATAAATTACAATTTAAAAAGATTATATATATATTCACAGGAACTACTCCAGAAAAAGGTGTGAATATGTTAGCATGAAAATAATTTATCAGGCTTTGAATCTTTAAACAGTACAGTTGGCTAACTACAAGAACCTGTTAAAACAAGACTACAACATATTATAAAGATGACAGATGGAATGCTGCTCTGAAAGATTTTGTTCGATTTTGCGTCACGTAATAAGCATGTGACTACATAGTACATCTGTACATGCACTGATGTTATCAGCAAGTATAGTATTACTAAGTGGTAGCTAACTCTTTATTCTTTCTTTTTTGGGGGGTTATGGTTACCATACCATCTGAAAGTTCACATATTTCTGTACAGTATATTTCTGTCTTCTGCTATTAAAGCTGCAGTAGGGAACTTTTGACGCTCTAGCGGTTAATAAACAGAACTGCTTGCGTCTTGCGGAAGAACATCGTAGCCGCGGTACCCCCGAAGCAATCTAAAATAGTCCGAATATAAACACTTATTATAGGTGCACCCTAGTGATTCAGGACAAGCTAAAAACACAGTTTGGAAAATGGATTCATGGTGTACTCGCTTATTATATACATTTTTCTACATTTTGAACACAAACAAAGTTACGGGCCGCAGCTCTGATTGGTTGATTTCTTACCGGGAACGGTCAGTAACTGCAAATGGCAATAGGACCACTGGGAGGAGCCAGAGGAGCTTGATTTTTTTCACAGATTATCTGTCTCATATTCTACTGTCAGGACATAATGACAGGTTTAACAAATATGTAAAAAATATAGATTTACAAAAGTTCCCTACTGCAGCTTTAACTGAGTTTTGGATGTTCTAATCAGTTCTCACAATGTGATGTCATTGAAACTTCATATGGTCTATAATGTGCCTAGACCTTTACTAACTCAATACTTTTGTGTTTTGACTTTATGGAAATATAAGCCTAATGAGAAAAACTTACTTGCACACAATATGACATATTTCCTCTAACCCTTTAACATTCTGTCGCCTAGTATTTAGTAGGGAAGTATAAAATCTTGTTTCAAAACTTAATTTACTAAGTTCTTAGGGGATTATTTATTTATTTATTAGAATGGATTAAATTTAGTATAAGAGTAAAATGCATTCGGATGAGATATGAATTTGAATGTAATTTGAATGTAATGTGATTCTGATTTCTAAAAAGGCAATGCTCTTTGAATGCATTAATAAATTACAATTTAAAAAGATTATATATATATATATATATATATATATATATATATATATATATATACACACAGTCAAAATTACCATTAGACAAGAATTTACAGTTGCTACAAAGTAAATAACTAATATATATTAGTTCACCCAAAAAGGAAAATTATGTCTTTAATAACTCACCCTCATGTCATTCCAAACCCGTGAGAACACAGTTTAAGATATTTTAGATTTAGTCCGAGAGCCTTCTGTCCCTCCATGTAAAATGTATGTATGGTATACTGTCCCTGTTCCTGAAAGGTTATAAAAAACATCTTCGAAGTAGTCTATATGACATCAGAGGGTCGGTTAGAATTTTTTGAAGCATCCAAAGCAAGCAAAACTATGACTTTATTCAGCATTGTCTTCTCTTCCGGGTATGTTGTGAGTTCACTGAAGTGTAGTGATATCTGGTTCACGAACGAATCACTCGATGTAACCGGATCTTCTTGAACCAGTTCACCAAATCGAACTGAATCGTTTGAAACGGTTCACGTCTCCAATACGCATTAATCCACAAATGACTTAAGCTGTTAACTTTTGTAACATGGCTGACACTCCCTCAGAGTTAAAACAAACCAATATCCCAGAGTAATTCATGTACTCAAACAGTACACTGACTGAACTGCTGTGAAGAGAGAACTGAAGATGAACACCGAGCTGATACAGATAACGAACAAAAAATTGTCTCGTTCTCAAGTCAAGAACCGTTTCTGTCAGACGCGTCCGATTTTAGATCTGAGGAGCTGATGATACTGCGCATGTGTGATTCAGCGTGAAGCAGACTGACACACAGCGCGTCTGAACTGAACCGGTGTTTTTTTTTTTTTTTTTTTTTTTTGGTGATTGATTCTGAACTGATTCTGTGCTAATGTTATGAGTGGAGGTAAACCGAAGGCTTGAATCAAGGGCAATCATCGCCAATGATGCCATTACGTCGAGCACAAAAGAATCGGTGAACCATTTTCTTCAACAGGTTTATTGCAGGTTATTACTAAAATATCTTAAACTGTGTTCCGAAGATGAACGGAGGTCTTACGGGTTTGGAACGACATGAGGGCCATTAATGACATCATTTTCATTTTTGGGTGAACTATCCCTTTATGGCTCCTTAAAAAAAATGAGGAAAATGCATCTCTTGGTTTTATTAGTAAAAAGTAAAAAAAAAAAAAAAAAAAAAACACTGAATTACAATTTCTTTAATGAAATCCACACATTATTTTTAATTATCACCTTAATTTTTGTAATGAAAATTAAAAGACCCTTGATTCATTTATATACAGTGCTCCTTTTGCAGAAAAAAGACAGCACCTGATTCTGTTCTAAAATTGTATTAACAGATGTGGTGAAGGCATTGCATAAATGACATTTAGAAAAAAAACACCTGTATAAATATAAAATACATGGTCATGTTTAAAGAAAAAAAAAGCTACATAATGTCTACTTTGTGTGTAGGGAAACTTCTACTGATCAACACAGGCAGGCACACGTCATAGGATTTATGTTGTAATATCTCTTATGGATCTAAAACCTGTTATACATTCCTATATGAACAACAAAAGCCAAGTAGAGATTTATACTTCATGGACAAACTCAGTGAAAGGAGTCTAAGGGCCCTATCTTGCACCCAGCGCAATTGACTTTGTACACTGACGCATGTGTAATTCCTATTTTGCACCCGCGCAAAGCGCGCTTTTCCCTCCATAGAAGCACGTCGCTAAACTAGTGAATGAACTTGCGCTCCCTGGGCGGTTCAGCGCAAAAAAAGGAGGCGTGTTCCGGCGCAAACAATCCCTGGTGCTATTTTGCTGTTCCATTAAACAATTGCGCCACTGACCAGAAAAAACCTAGTCTAAAGTCAGTGGCGCGTTGCGCGATGTTCATTATGCTATTTTAGGGGCGCATGCTGCACAACGCGCATACACTGTAATCTACACAGATGCAACAGTTATTTTTGCAAATCATAAATTGTTACACTAAAAAAATATTAACACATGAGATGACGGAAATCATGACGCTATTTTGGGTGGGTTTCTCCCATCCCCATACAGCACAACTTCTCTGTCTTTCACTGCTCTTACAAGAACATCAGTCTCCTCGGCTGTGAACCGCTCCTGGCGTGCGCCTGGTAAATACGCCATAATAATAGCAATCCATAATGGAACTTGCGCACCTGCTTTTAAAGGGAATGTTGGATGACGCTTTGATTGGTTTATTTCACGTTACGCCCAAACCACACCTATGAATAATGAAGCTACTTCAGACCAACCCATTTCAGATTTGCGCCGGGCGCAAGAGCCATTTATCCCGCCGGGAAAATAGCAACAGCGCCGAAACCCGCCCACAAAGTTACTTGCGCTTTGCGCTTTGACACTTGCGTTTCAGATCGTTTAAATAGGGCCCTAAATGTTGGGAGAAGAAACATGCTTCCAAATCAATGTGCCCTGATTGTTTATACCCATTAAAGAATAAGCCATTCAAGAATGACCCACGTTTTTAATATTAGTAGAATATCCACCAACATGCTCTTTTTTCCAAAACCCTTTATCCATTAAACATGTTTTATTAGTTTGTGATTGGTTTGATTACCTTTAAATTTCTTGATTCAAAAAGTGTGGATTTCAGGAACAAATGTAGTAAAACTTTAAAACTTTTTTGCATTTGATTTGTTTAACTACAGTATTACAGTAATAAAGTACACATTATGTTGGTCGTCATCCACCATCCTCTGCACTGGATTAAAAAACCAAACAAACACACACACACACACACAAAGTTAATTCTGAAATAGTCCAATAGTTGTTACTTCATAAGTCTTTATATTGTTCCTTTTTTCATACCTTACAGTCTTAAAATAAAGTGAGCAAGTTTTATTGTGCCACCATAGCCTACACACTTCAGAGGACATAACTACTTTTAATAGCAAAACAGAGGAATGTAAGAAAATATTTAACATCTGCTGCTCTTTGTGCACAAACAAACAATTATATTCTAAGATTTATATTCTATACATTTAAAGCTGAATCGTCCTGGTTGAAAAGTTTTTGTGTTCAGGTGAAAACGCATAGTAACTTTGATACACCACATGAATATTCATATTTTCTCCGCCCAGTGACACCAAATATCTCAGACACCGTATATTTCACAACACCAGTTTGAGTAGAAAATATGGTTAGCGTCAAAAATTACGAAGATAATCTTAGCTTAAATTGCACTTAGTCATAGCAAGCATAATCTTTTCTAGATTTTTTCCAGATTTAAACGAAAAAATAAAACGGTCAAACACACACACAGCAGAGGCACTGGTTGCTGATGTAAACGTCGACAGCCGCATTCATCACGAGGGCTCAGCAAAACAGACGTATTCATGAGAGACACGTTTTTTAACATGATAAGTTATATATAAATGTAATTGTAAAAATTACACAAAGTATTTTTGTAAGTATTTTATTCTTCACAGAAACTAAAGGGCAGGTGGAAAAAGGCAAAGTGCTTCTTTGACTTTGAATTTTTCCTTTTTGTATAAGTTATAACGTATCTGATTCTGAATGACTTCAAGTAGAAATCACAATGCCTAAATATAAGTTAAAGAGTGGGAGAGTGACTCAACTATCAAAACGTGAATGCAATGGAGTGCAATGTCTGTCACTGCAACTCTGAAATAATAGCACATTTCAATTAATGAATCAAAACTGAAATAAATATATATATTTTAGTTCATACGATCCTATCTTTTATATTTTAAAGAGTCCACTGATAAATACTAAACTGCTAAACTTGATTAGTTTTGACTCTGCAAAGTTCTGTATTAGCCTATGTTCTATAAACTTATAACCTTCCACTAGTTCTGTGTAAAATTATAGAGTGACACAAAGCCTATTATTGTTGTTTTTTTTTATTTTAATTGTGGGATTCCAGGTTGCAGCAAAGTCAGATCGTGCAGAAGAATCATCTGTTTCCAGTGGTCTTGTCCCGGTGGTTGTCTGAGACAAGGTCTTTACAGGGGATCTGGGGCTCTAGTTGTCCTGGTCTCCCTTTGACATTTAGGGCTGTAGAGTATTTACTTTTGAGTGTATGTCTTGACATCATAAAGTGGGCAGGACCCAAAAGGTATATAGTTTTGGATGCTGATCAGGTTTTTTAGAGATACTGTTGTGATATAAAGTTCCGGGAGAATGTGAATGAAAACAACTGTCTTTTTTTCAGAGACATTGTAGTCATTGGAGAAACAACGTTTTCATGGATGTTCAGTATTTACATCTAATACTTCAGTGTAGTATTATTTTTGTTATTAATTCTTTCTTTATTTAAATGGAATACATCAAAAGGCCTGTAAAAATTGTAAAGTACATGGCAAAGTCTTGTATTTTGCATAGTCACAAATTTTTATAAGGTGTAGGAGTGAAGACGTATTCACTGATATTAAAGCACTAAATGTGAAGATAGAATGTTTTGTATATAGCAAATGTAAAAATTTAGAATATGCTTTGTTTGAGTTTCTGTAAATTGTTCAGAACATGCATGAATGCTTTGAACTAACAGGTTTTTTTGTGTCGCTTCAGTATCAGAATACATGCCTACACACTATTCACAGGAACTACTCCAGAAAAAGGTGTGAATATGTTAGCATGAAAATAATTTATCAGGCTTTGAATCTTTAAACGGTACAGTTGGCTAACTACAAGAACCTGTTAAAACAAGACTACAACATATTATAAAGATGACAGATGGAATGCTGCTCTGAAATATTTTGTTCGATTTTGCGTCACGTAATAAGCATGTGATTACATAGTACATCTGTACATGCACTGATGTTATCAGCAAGTATAGTATTACTAAGTGGTAGCTAACTCTTTATTCTTTCTTTTTTGGGGGGTTATGGTTACCATACCATCTGAAAGTTCACATATTTCTGTACAGTATATTTCTGTCTTCTGCTATTAAAGCTGCAGTAGGGAACTTTTGACGCTCTAGCGGTTAATAAACAGAACTGCTTGCGTCTTGCGGAAGAACATCGTAGCCGCGGTACCCCCGAAGCAATCTAAAATAGTCAGAATATAAACACTTATTATAGGTGCACCCTAGTGATTCAGGACAAGCTAAAAACACAGTTTGGAAAATGGATTCATGGTGTACTCGCTTATTATATACATTTTTCTACATTTTGAACACAAACAAAGTTACGGACCGCAGCTCTGATTGGTTGATTTCTTACCGGGAACGGTCAGTAACTGCAAATGGCAATAGGACCACTGGGAGGAGCCAGAGGAGCTTGATTTTTTTTCACAGATTATTTGTCTCATATTCTACTGTCAGGACATAATGACAGGTTTAACAAATATGTAAAAAATATAGATTTACAAAAGTTCCCTACTGCAGCTTTAACTGAGTTTTGGATGTTCTAATCAGTTCTCACAATGTGATGTCATTGAAACTTCATATGGTCTATAATGTGCCTAGACCTTTACTAACTCAATACTTTTGTGTTTTGACTTTATGGAAATATAAGCCTAATGAGAAAAACTTACTTGCACACAATATGACATATTTCCTCTAACCCTTTAACATTCTGTCGCCTAGTATTTAGTAGGGAAGTATAAAATCTTGTTTCAAAACTTAATTTACTAAGTTCTTAGGGGATTATTTATTTATTTATTAGAATGGATTAAATTTAGTATAAGAGTAAAATGCATTCGGATGAGATATGAATTTGAATGTAATTTGAATGTAATGTGATTCTGATTTCTAAAAAGGCAATGCTCTTTGAATGCATTAATAAATTACAATTTAAAAAGATTTTATATATATATATATATATATATATATATATACAGTCAAAACTACCATTAGACAAGAATTTACAGTTGCTACAAAGTAAATAACTAATATATATTAGTTCACCCAAAAAGGAAAATTATGTCTTTAATAACTCACCCTCATGTCGTTCCAAACCCGTGAGAACACAGTTTAAGATATTTTAGATTTAGTCCGAGAGCCTTCTGTCCCTCCATGTAAAATGTATGTATGGTATACTGTCCCTGTTCCTGAAAGGTTATAAAAAACATCTTCGAAGTAGTCTATATGACATCAGAGGGTCGGTTAGAATTTTTTGAAGCATCCAAAGCAAGCAAAACTATGACTTTATTCAGCATTGTCTTCTCTTCCGGGTATGTTGTGAGTTCACTGAAGTGTAGTGATATCTGGTTCACGAACGAATCACTCGATGTAACCGTATCTTCTTGAACCAGTTCACCAAATCGAACTGAATCGTTTGAAACGGTTCACGTCTCCAATACGCATTAATCCACAAATGACTTAAGCTGTTAACTTTTGTAACATGGCTGACACTCCCTCAGAGTTAAAACAAACCAATATCCCAGAGTAATTCATGTACTCAAACAGTACACTGACTGAACTGCTGTGAAGAGAGAACTGAAGATGAACACCGAGCTGATACAGATAACGAACAAAAAATTGTCTCGTTCTCAAGTCAAGAACCGTTTCTGTCAGACGCGTCCGATTTTAGATCTGAGGAGCTGATGATACTGCGCATGTGTGATTCAGCGTGAAGCAGACTGACACACAGCGCGTCTGAACTGAACCGGTGTTTTTTTTTTTTTTTTTTTTTTTGGTGATTGATTCTGAACTGATTCTGTGCTAATGTTATGAGTGGAGGTAAACCGAAGGCTTGAATCAAGGGCAATCATCGCCAATGATGCCATTACGTCGAGCACAAAAGAATCGGTAAACCATTTTCTTCAACAGGTTTATTGCAGGTTATTACTAAAATATCTTAAACTGTGTTCCGAAGATGAACGGAGGTCTTACGGGTTTGGAACGACATGAGGGCCATTAATGACATCATTTTCATTTTTGGGTGAACTATCCCTTTAAGGCTCCTTAAAAAAAATGAGGAAAATGCATCTCTTGGTTTTATTAGTAAAAAGTAAAAAAAAAAAAAAAACACTGAATTACAATTTCTTTAATGAAATCCACACATTATTTTTAATTATCACCTTAATTTTTTTAATGAAAATTAAAAGACCCATGATTCATTTATATACAGTGCTCCTTTTGCAGAAAAAAGACAGCACCTGATTCTGTTCTAAAATTGTATTAACAGATGTGGTGAAGGCATTGCATAAATGACATTTAGAAAAAAAACACCTGTATAAATATAAAATACATGGTCATGTTTAAAGAAAAAAAAAGCTACATAATGTCTACTTTGTGTGTAGGGAAACTTCTACTGATCAACACAGGCAGGCACACGTCGAACCAAAAGGTATATAGTTTTGGATGCTGATCAGGTTTTTTAGAGATACTGTTGTGATATAAAGTTCCGGGAGAATGTGAATGAAAACAACTGTCTTTTTTTCAGAGACATTGTAGTCATTGGAGAAACAACGTTTTCATGGATGTTCAGTATTTACATCTAATACTTCAGTGTAGTATTATTTTTGTTATTAATTCTTTCTTTATTTAAATGGAATACATCAAAAGGCCTGTAAAAATTGTAAAGTACATGGCAAAGTCTTGTATTTTGCATAGTCACAAATTTTTATAAGGTGTAGGAGTGAAGACGTATTCACTGATATTAAAGCACTAAATGTGAAGATAGAATGTTTTGTATATAGCAAATGTAAAAATTTAGAATATGCTTTGTTTGAGTTTCTGTAAATTGTTCAGAACATGCATGAATGCTTTGAACTAACAGGTTTTTTTGTGTCGCTTCAGTATCAGAATACATGCCTACACACTATTCACAGGAACTACTCCAGAAAAAGGTGTGAATATGTTAGCATGAAAATAATTTATCAGGCTTTGAATCTTTAAACGGTACAGTTGGCTAACTACAAGAACCTGTTAAAACAAGACTACAACATATTATAAAGATGACAGATGGAATGCTGCTCTGAAAGATTTTGTTCGATTTTGCGTCACGTAATAAGCATGTGATTACATAGTACATCTGTACATGCACTGATGTTATCAGCAAGTATAGTATTACTAAGTGGTAGCTAACTCTTTATTCTTTCTTTTTTGGGGGGTTATGGTTACCATACCATCTGAAAGTTCACATATTTCTGTACAGTATATTTCTGTCTTCTGTTATTAAAGCTGCAGAAGGGAACTTTTGACGCTCTAGCGGTTAATAAACAGAACTGCTTGCGTCTTGCGGAAGAACATCGTAGCCGCGGTACCCCCGAAGCAATCTAAAATAGTCAGAATATAAACACTTATTATAGGTGCACCCTAGTGATTCAGGACAAGCTAAAAACACAGTTTGGAAAATGGATTCATGGTGTACTCGCTTATTATATACATTTTTCTACATTTTGAACACAAACAAAGTTACGGACCGCAGCTCTGATTGGTTGATTTCTTACCGGGAACGGTCAGTAACTGCAAATGGCAATAGGACCACTGGGAGGAGCCAGAGGAGCTTGATTTTTTTTCACAGATTATCTGTCTCATATTCTACTGTCAGGACATAATGACAGGTTTAACAAATATGTAAAAAATATAGATTTACAAAAGTTCCCTACTGCAGCTTTAACTGAGTTTTGGATGTTCTAATCAGTTCTCACAATGTGATGTCATTGAAACTTCATATGGTCTATAATGTGCCTAGACCTTTACTAACTCAATACTTTTGTGTTTTGACTTTATGGAAATATAAGCCTAATGAGAAAAACTTACTTGCACACAATATGACATATTTCCTCTAACCCTTTAACATTCTGTCACCTAGTATTTAGTAGGGAAGTATAAAATCTTGTTTCAAAACTTAATTTACTAAGTTCTTAGGGGATTATTTATTTATTTATTAGAATGGATTAAATTTAGTATAAGAGTAAAATGCATTCGGATGAGATATGAATTTGAATGTAATTTGAATGTAATGTGATTCTGATTTCTAAAAAGGCAATGCTCTTTGAATGCATTAATAAATTACAATTTAAAAAGATTTTATATATATATATATATATATATATATATATATATATATATATATATATATATATATATACAGTCAAAACTACCATTAGACAAGAATTTACAGTTGCTACAAAGTAAATAACTAATATATATTAGTTCACCCAAAAAGGAAAATTATGTCTTTAATAACTCACCCTCATGTCGTTCCAAACCCGTGAGAACACAGTTTAAGATATTTTAGATTTAGTCCGAGAGCCTTCTGTCCCTCCATGTAAAATGTATGTATGGTATACTGTCCCTGTTCCTGAAAGGTTATAAAAAACATCTTCGAAGTAGTCTATGTGACATCAGAGGGTCGGTTAGAATTTTTTGAAGCATCCAAAGCAAGCAAAACTATGACTTTATTCAGCATTGTCTTCTCTTCCGGGTATGTTGTGAGTTCACTGAAGTGTAGTGATATCTGGTTCACGAACGAATCACTCGATGTAACCGGATCTTCTTGAACCAGTTCACCAAATCGAACTGAATCGTTTGAAACGGTTCACGTCTCCAATACGCATTAATCCACAAATGACTTAAGCTGTTAACTTTTGTAACATGGCTGACACTCCCTCAGAGTTAAAACAAACCAATATCCCAGAGTAATTCATGTACTCAAACAGTACACTGACTGAACTGCTGTGAAGAGAGAACTGAAGATGAACACCGAGCTGATACAGATAACGAACAAAAAACTGTCTCGTTCTCAAGTCAAGAACCGTTTCTGTCAGACGCGTCCGATTTTAGATCTGAGGAGCTGATGATACTGCGCATGTGTGATTCAGCGTGAAGCAGACTGACACACAGCGCGTCTGAACTGAACCGGTGTTTTTTTTTTTTTTTTTTTTTTTGGTGATTGATTCTGAACTGATTCTGTGCTAATGTTATGAGTGGAGGTAAACTGAAGGCTTGAATCAAGGGCAATCATCGCCAATGATGCCATTACGTCGAGCACAAAAGAATCGGTGAACCATTTTCTTCAACAGGTTTATTGCAGGTTATTACTAAAATATCTTAAACTGTGTTCCGAAGATGAACGGAGGTCTTACGGGTTTGGAACGACATGAGGGCCATTAATGACATCATTTTCATTTTTGGGTGAACTATCCCTTTAAGGCTCCTTAAAAAAAAATGAGGAAAATGCATCTCTTGGTTTTATTAGTAAAAAGTAAAAAAAAAAAAAAAAAAACACTGAATTACAATTTCTTTAATGAAATCCACACATTATTTTTAATTATCACCTTAATTTTTGTAATGAAAATTAAAAGACCCATGATTCATTTATATACAGTGCTCCTTTTGCAGAAAAAAGACAGCACCTGATTCTGTTCTAAAATTGTATTAACAGATGTGGTGAAGGCATTGCATAAATGACATTTAGAAAAAAAACACCTGTATAAATATAAAATACATGGTCATGTTTAAAGAAAAAAAAAGCTACATAAATGTGGTTTTATTAACAAAGTTCGGGAGAAGCACGATCAGATAATCATCCAATTTAGCACAGGTGCATCTCGTTTAGCTAATCATCTTAAATAGCACGCAAGCATATATATATATCCAGTCTTCCTACCTCCTGTCCCACGACAGTTTTTTGGCAACCCTCCTCCACCCCAACTCCTCACTTCTA
Organism: Carassius auratus; assembly: GCF_003368295.1. Taxonomy (NCBI): domain Eukaryota; kingdom Metazoa; phylum Chordata; class Actinopteri; order Cypriniformes; family Cyprinidae; genus Carassius; species Carassius auratus. The sequence goes on from NC_039250.1 coordinate 23,508,566, forward strand.
ATCTATTTATCCCAAATTAGGGATAGTGGGAGTTATTTGGGTTCGGGCTATGCTCCGGGCCCGGACCCCTCCCCCAGGACAGCACGCCAAAATATGCCTACTATTTGCCTTCAGATTAGATGTAAGGGTGAACTCGTGAATGTCTACTTTGTGTGTAGGGAAACTTCTACTGATCAACACAGGCAGGCACACGTCATAGGATTTATGTGGTAATATCTCTTATGGATCTAAAACCTGTTATACATTCCTATATGAACAACAAAAGCCAAGTAGAGATTTATACTTCATGGACAAACTCAATGAAAGGAGTCTAAATGTTGGGAGAAGAAACATGCTTCCAAATCAATGTGACCTGATTGTTTATACCCATTAAAGAATAAGCCATTCAAGAATGACCCACGTTTTTAATATTAGTAGAATATCCACCAACATGCTCTTTTTTCCAAAACCCTTTATCCATTAAACATGTTTTATTAGTTTGTGATTGGTTTGATTACCTTTAAATTTCTTGATTCAAAAAGTGTGGATTTCAGGAACAAATGTAGTAAAACTTTAAAACTTTTTTGCATTTGATTTGTTTAACTACAGTATTACAGTAATAAAGTACACATTATGTTGGTCGTCATCCACCATCCTCTGCACTGGATTAAAAAACCAAACAAACACACACACACACACAAAGTTAATTCTGAAATAGTCCAATAGTTGTTACTTCATAAGTCTTTATATTGTTCCTTTTTTCATACCTTACAGTCTTAAAATAAAGTGAGCAAGTTTTATTGTGCCACCATAGCCTACACACTTCAGAGGACATAACTACTTTTAATAGCAAAACAGAGGAATGTAAGAAAATATTTAACATCTGCTGCTCTTTGTGCACAAACAAACAATTATATTCTAAGATTTATATTCTATACATTTAAAGCTGAATCGTCCTGGTTGAAAAGTTTTTGTGTTCGGGTGAAAACGCATAGTAACTTTGATACACCACATGAATATTCATATTTTCTCCGCCCAGTGACACCAAATATCTCAGACACCGTATATTTCACAACACCAGTTTGAGTAGAAAATATGGTTAGCGTCATTTTTTCATAGCGTCAAAAATTACGAAGATAATCTTAGCTTAAATTGCACTTAGTCATAGCAAGCATAATCTTTTCTAGATTTTTGCCAGATTTAAACGAAAAAATAAAACGGTCAAACACACACACAGCAGAGGCACTGGTTGCTGATGTAAACGTCGACAGCCGCACTTATCACGAGGGCTCAGCAAGACAGACGTATTCATGAGTGACACGTTTTTTAACATGATAAGTTATATATAAATGTAATTGTAAAAATTACACAAAGTATTTTTGTAAGTATTTTATTCTTCACAGAAACTAAAGGGCAGGTGGAAAAAGGCAAAGTGCTTCTTTGACTTTGAATTTTTTCTTTTTGTATAAGTTATAACGTATCTGATTCTGAATGACTTCAAGTAGTAATCACAATGTCTAAATATAAGTTAAAGAGTGGGAGAGTGACTCAACTATCAAAACGTGAATGCAATGGAGTGCAATGTCTGTCACTGCAACTCTGAAATAATATGTAACGCCATGCCAGCAGAGGGAGCCCTCGCCTGAGTATTGACTGGTGCCGCTCCCTCTGCTTCTACTATCACTTCCTGTTTGGCAGCCATTTAAGCATGGCCAGGCCGAAACATGATTTGCGAAGTATTGCCAGTTCTACTGCCTTACCAAGCGTTTTCCATTGTCTGATTTGATTACACTGTGTTTGACTTTTTGCCTGTTTCTCTGGATTTTTGCCTTTGGATTGCCCCTTTTGCTTGTTTGCTGGTTGGATTGTTTTCTATGATTTTGACCCCTTTGCCTGTGACCTCGACTCTGATTTCTGCTTCACGATTTGGATGGTTGAACTGTTTTTTAAATAAACTTCTGCAAATGGATTCTAACACAGCTTCGGCTTCACCTTCATTACAGAATACTTCGCCTCCTATGAATCCAGCGGAAGTTTCCCAGCTTCAAGCTGCTTTTGCTTATCAAGGTGAAATGCTCAAGAATTACCAGGATCAACTCAACAAACTTCAGGCTGCAAATGAACACCTAACCCATTATATACGATCACTTCCCTCTCCAACACCACAGACGGTAAGACTGGCTATGCCAGAGAAGTTTGACGGTTCAGCTGAACAATGCCGGGGTTTTATTCGTCAAGTGGAGATTTTTTTTGTTAACCAGGAAGAACAGTTTCACTCAGGTGAAAAGAAATGTGCTTTTCTAATGTCACTGCTCTCTGGTAAAGCAATCGATTGGGCTGCAGCAGTCTGGGAGACGGATCATTTGTTTCGTTCCTCCTATACCTATTTTATTCAACAATTACAAGATGTGTTTGAATATCCCGCTGGGGGCAAAGATATTTCCACACAATTGCTTCATCTATCTCAAGACAATCGCACCGCTGCAGATTATGCTATTGAGTTTAGAACCCTCGCTGCACAAAGTGGCTGGAATGATGTCTCATTAAAGGCTGTGTTTCGACAAAGTCTGAACCTCGACCTACAAACTGAACTGGCCTGCAAAGGGGAAAACTGTTCTTTGAATGAATATATCACTCTTGCTATCAAGATCGATAATCTTTTGAGGAATGCTCCCAAGAGGAAGATATCACACTCCAGTGCTACAGTCACACCCCAGCTTTCCCATGTTCCCCAACCCATGTCAATGCTTAGCCAGGAGCCCATGCAGCTGGGTTTTTCAAGACTCACGGAAGAGGAGAGAAATCGACGACGTCAACTCAATCTGTGCTACTACTGTGGTGAAACAGGCCACCACAGCATAACATGTCCACACAAAGCCCGGAAAAACACCAAGATAACTACCCGGGTGAGTGTTGAACAATTTTCTCTGCTTCCTACCAAATCATTGACTTTTCCAGTTCGACTATCTACTGAAAGTACTTCCATTGATTTAACAGCGCTAATCGATTCTGGAGCTGCCCTAAATCTCATCCACAAGGACATCATTAGCAAGTTCAACCTTCCCACGCAACCCTGTGTGCCATCCATCAAGATTAGTGCTGTTAACAACACCCTCATAGGAGATGGCATCAACCACCAAACACAACCACTACAACTCCATGTTGGACTTTTCCATCAAGAGGCCATCTCATTCTATGTCATTGACTCCCCAAGATATGATATTATCCTTGGATACCCCTGGTTAGCTGTTCATGACCCAGTTTTTTTCCTGGCATCATGGTGAGTTAACCCATTGGTCTGAATTCTGCCAAAACCAGTGTATGCACTCCACCATAATCAAGCCCTGTTTAACGACCACTATTGAAAGCCCAAACACCACTCAAAATACTAAAATTCCATCCTGTTACAAAGAATTCTCTGAAGTTTTCAGTAAAATCAAAGCCACACAGTTACCACCTCACCGACCATGGGACTGTGCTATTGATTTGTTGCCCAATGCCATGCCTCCTAAGAGCAAGGTTTACCCTTTGTCACGTAACGAGACTCAAGCCATGGAAGAATACATTGAAGAAGCCATGAACTCTGGATTTATCCGTCCCTCCACCTCTCCAGCGGCTGCAGGGTTTTTCTTTGTAGAAAAGAAAGATGGAGGCTTACGGCCATGCATAGACTACAGAGGGCTAAATAATGTAACTATCAAGTTCCGTTACCCCCTTCCACTGGTTCCATCTGCACTGGAACAACTACGTGAAGCAAGGGTTTACACGAAGCTGGACCTCAGAAGTGCGTACAACTTGATCCGCATTCGTGAAGGTGATGAATGGAAAACTGCCTTCCTCACCACTAGGGGGCACTATGAGTATTTGGTCATGCCGTATGGACTTGCTAATGCCCCAGCAGTCTTCCAATCTTTTATCAATGAAATATTCAGAGATCTCTTGAACCAATATGTGATAGCATACATAGATGACATACTGATTTACTCCAAGACAGAATCTGAACACATCCAACATGTCAAGACAGTACTCTCCCGCCTGCTGGATAATCAACTATACATCAAGGCAGAGAAATGTGAGTTTCATGTCAAGCAAACGTCCTTTCTTGGGTACAACATCAGTTACCAGGGTGTGGAGATGGATAACTCCAAGGTCAGAGTAGTCACCGACTGGCCACAACCCACTACAGTCAAGGAACTACAACGTTTCCTTGGTTTTGCAAACTTTTACCGGCGGTTCATTCGTAATTACAGTCTGATTGCATCCCCCCTAACATCACTGTTAAAAGGCAAACCATCCAAACTTAAATGGACTCAGGAAGCTATCCAGGCATTCACCAAACTCAAGTATAGTTTCACAACGGCCCCAATCCTCAAGCACCCTGATCCTAATCTACCTTTTGTGTTAGAAGTGGATGCATCTGATTGTGGAATTGGAGCCGTCCTTTCTCAACGTCATGGTCAGTCTGGCAAGCTCTACCCCTGTGCATTCTTCTCAAGGAAATTGACTTCTGCTGAGTGCAACTATGATGTAGGCAATAAAGAACTGTTGTCCATGAAAGCTGCTATTGAAGAATGGAGACACTGGCTTGAGGGAGCAGTCCACCCATTCCAAGTAATCACCGACCACAAAAACCTGGAATATATCAAGAGTGCCAAACGCCTGAATCCACGTCAAGCCCGTTGGTCTTTATTCTTCACCCGTTTCCAGTTTACAGTCACCTACAGACCTGGCAGCAAAAACAGTAAGGCTGATGCTCTATCTAGATGTCACGATCATCCCGTAGACAATGTCACACCTGAATCTATCCTCCCACCATCTGTTATCATTGCTCCAGTAACCTGGGACATTATGGAAGAGATCCAGCGGGCCCATCAACAAGAACCACCACCCGCAAATTGTCCCCTGAATAAGTGCTTTGTGCCTCAAGGTTTGCGTCTCCGAGTTATGCAATGGGTTCACACCACTTTGAGCTCAGGACATCCTGGAATTTCACGCACTCTCCATCTGCTTCAGAACTCTTTCTGGTGGCCTACAATGACCAAGGATGTGGTAACCTATGTCAAGTCCTGTCAAATCTGCGCTCAATCCAAGACACCCAAAGAACTACCCTCTGGCCTCCTTCAGCCGTTACCCATTCCACAGCATCCTTGGTCCCACTTGTCCATAGACTTTGTAACAGACCTGCCTCTCTCCACTGGTTTCACCACCATACTAGTAATCATTGATCGCTTCTCTAAAGCCTGCCGTCTGATCCCTCTCAAAAGTCTTCCCACTGCCATGGAAACGGCTCAAGCCCTATTTCACCATGTCTTCAGAGTTTATGGCTTACCTGAGGATATTGTGTCGGATAGAGGACCTCAGTTTACCTCTCAGGTTTGGAAAGCTTTTTGTAAACAACTTGACATCAACATAAGCCTTACATCAGGATACCATCCACAATCAAACGGCCAAGTGGAGAGGTTGAACCAGGAAATTGGCAGGTATCTCAGAACATATTGCAGCCGTGAACAGAACCGATGGGCAGAATTTCTTCCATGGGCTGAGTATGCCCAAAACTCCCTGACCCACTCCTCCACTGGCTTGACCCCTTTCCAATGTGTCTTGGGAGACCAACCCCCCTTGTTTCCGTGGTCTGGTGAACCCTCAACAGTACCTGCAGTTGATGACTGGATCAGACGTAGTGAGAGGGTGTGGGACAGTGCTCATGTTCGTCTGCAGAGAGCCGTCAGAACCCAAGAATTCCAGGCTAACAGACGACGTCGCCCACACCCTCCCTACCAACCAGGACAACGGGTCTGGCTTTCTACGAGAGACCTCAAACTGCGGCTACCTAGCAGAAAACTCAGCCCAAGGTATGTTGGACCTTTCAAAATAATAAAACAGATTAATGAGGTCACATACCAGCTTGAACTTCCCGTTAACTACCGTATCTCCCCATCCTTCCATGTCTCGCTCCTCAAACCGGTCCATCCGGATGCTGACCCCAATGCTGAGAACCAAGAGCCACCGCCACCACTGGACATAAATGGATCACCTGCATACAAGGTGAAGGAATTGCTGGACTCAAGACGCAGAGGGGGTCAGCTCCAATACCTGGTGGACTGGGAGGGCTATGGACCTGAAGAGAGATCATGGGTAGCCGCCTCCGACATCCTGGATCCATCACTCATCGAGGATTTCCATCAAGCCAGACCCGATCGTCCAGCACCCCGACTACGGGGACGTCCCCGTCGAGCGCCAGGAGGCGCTCCTAGGGGGGGGGATCCTGTAACGCCACGCCAGCAGAGGGAGCCCTCGCCTGAGTATTGACTGGTGCCGCTCCCTCTGCTTCTACTATCACTTCCTGTTTGGCAGCCATTTAAGCATGGCCAGGCCGAAACATGATTTGCGAAGTATTGCCAGTTCTACTGCCTTACCAAGCATTTTTCCATTGTCTGATTTGATTACACTGTGTTTGACTTTTTGCCTGTTTCTCTGGATTTTTGCCTTTGGATTGCCCCTTTTGCTTGTTTGCTGGTTGGATTGTTTTCTATGATTTTGACCCCTTTGCCTGTGACCTCGACTCTGATTTCTGCTTCACGATTTGGATGGTTGAACTGTTTTTTAAATAAACTTCTGCAAATGGATTCTAACACAGCTTCGGCTTCACCTTCATTACATAATAGCACATTTCAATTAATGAATCAAAACTGAAATAAATATATATATTTTAGTTTATACGATCCTATCTTTTATATTTTAAAGAGTCCACTGATAAATACTAAACTGCTAAACTTGATTAGTTTTGACTCTGCAAAGTTCTGTATTAGCCTATGTTCTATAAACTTATAACCTTCCACTAGTTCTGTGTAAAATTATAGAGTGACACAAAGCCTATTATTGTTGTTTTTTTATTTTAATTGTGGCATTCCAGGTTGCAGCAAAGTCAGATCGTGCAGAAGAATCATCTGTTTCCTGTGGTCTTGTCCTGGTGGTTGTCTGAGACAAGGTCTTTACAGGGGATCTGGGGCTCTAGTTGTCCTGGTCTCCCTTTGACATTTAGGGCTGTAGAGGTCCTTTCTGCTGATCCACCATCTGGTCTGGATCTGTACTGTATCCGGGTGACTGCAGTGACCATCTGATCTGGATACAGACTGGATCTGGTGACTACGATGACCTAGGAATAAGAGAGAAACAGACTAATATTAGTGTAGATGCTATTCTTCTACTGATATAGCAAGTACATCAGGGGCCTGTACCATGATGGTAGCTGAACAAATTCAGAGTTAAAGGATCAGTTTAGAGTTGACAAAACAAACCTCTCCAATTCAGCTTTGTTGGTACCATAATACTCTTCATCCACTTTCTTTGTCAACTCAGGCTTTGATCCTGAGTTTGTGGAGTGCGTGCACATGAATGTACAGCCAATCACAAGCCTTGCAACACAAAGCAAGTTTGATTTACTTCTCGTGAGAGACCCAGCGAGATTCAAAACTAAAGGTTAAAAATTTTGCAAGGGGAGGAATCCAGGTCTCTTAGCAGATCAGTCTGATATGCTTGAAGCACCACCATTGTGCGTAATGAAGCCACAGCCTGACCTGCTGCTGTGTATGCCTTGCCATTTAAGCAAGATGTATTTCTTGAGGGGGCTTAGATGGCAAGGAGGGAGATAAAGAGAGGATGTCTCCCCGACAGAAAGAAAGCTGTTTCTAAAGGGGCCATCCTCTCATTAGCGGCTTTTGCGCATCGCCTTGATGTCAGCATAACACTTAAGCCGAAACCGGTGGATGCGAGAAGAAACGGCCTCTTCCATTTCTTTTCGATCTCTGTATGGAGATCAGGCAGAAATGGAAGGCTCATCTGAGCTGAAGAGCTGTGGTCAGAAAGATAATGCTCATCGAGGTGGCCTCACAACGTCACCTTGTTAGCGCACTTTCATGGCAAGTCCAACTTTGCCATGGCGCAATCCATAACCACCAACAGCTCTACATACACAGGGCAGGAGGATTGAGAAGGCTCATCCTCAGCTTCTTCACCATCCTCAAATATCTCTCGCTTTTCCTGGGTAAAAACCAAGCAGAGCACTAACCTCAGGATCAGAAAGTGTTAAAGATATAACATCATCTTCCCAAGGCTCTCTTTTGTCCACCGCAGATGAGCGCGAAAGGGAAAGTCCTTCTCTAAACCACTTAGACAGATCCACCTGTAATTCTCACAAGCTCATTCTCCTCTATGCTTCAGGGGCGGCTGGTCCTGGACTGGGAAGCAGATGGCTGCCTTTTTTCCTTTTTTTTTCTCGGAAAGGGAGGCGAATGAGAGCGGAGCTATTTCATTGAAAAAATGCTCACAATGCAAGCAGATTGCATCCTCAAAGACATAACGTGCATGCTCTTCACCCAAACAAATGACGCAAAGATTGTGTGTGTCATCGGGTCTCAAATAACGCTGACAGAGATACACACATTGTCCAAACACTTGCTAGTAGTCGCCATGATAGACAGAGAAAGATTGCTCTTACCAGTTCTTTCAGATGCATGCTTCAAACAGAACAGTCAGTGAAGATGAAGAAGAGGATGTCATGTTCTCCCAGAGCTTACCTATAGTCGTGCCGGTAGCGACGTCAGAGGCTGTCCCCTGCCAATTTGTTGGTGTTTTTTCAATGTATGCTTCAGAAACAGCTAACAACGGAGAAGGGTCTGGCTGCAGACCATGGGCGAGTGGAGCTCCACTCTCAAACCGGAAATACGTCACCTCCACTTGAAAACATCAAGATGGCGTCGCGGGGAGTACTTCAAAATTAAACTCAGGTAATTTTATCTCTTCATCGCTAAAATGGTGAACTGACGCTGTTGTAACGTGCAGTGTAAGAAAAACGCACAGGGCTTACGTGAAATTACTAACAAAAGAATTAATAAACACTATGGATTTATAGATTTATATCGCGAGCAATGTTGATGTCTGGCCACTGATCATATATACACCACATATAGTAATTTATAGATCAATGTGTCTGTCCAATGTGTTTTTTAAGTTATCAAGTTCAATTACAAACCTTTACGCCACATTTCAACAACTGAACACATATAATTAGTGTTGATAAAGCCAAATAGAAAGAAAAAAGATTGAAAAAAATAATAAATAACATTAATCACACCATAAGATAAAACAGAATAAATAACGGAAAGAAAAAGAAAGATGTCTTAGGGTCTTATTCTAACAACAAAAACAAGTTCAAAGCATACAAGAGTTTCTGGGCGTTCCTGTCAATCCTGTAATGAAGAGACTTTGAAAATATCTTTAGTTCATTCTTCCATCCGCTGAAGTGAGGTTTAACCTTTAAAAACTTACTTATCTTACTTATCTACGAATCTAGTATTTGCACAAAGTAATTAAGTTATTTATCAAAAAGTCTAGGATCTTTTCCTTCAACAATACTCCAACCTTAACTGAGATCACAGTCAAAGGGTGTATTGATATCTGTTTGAAATGAAGCCAGTTTTGAAATTCCAGCCAAAAAGTCTGTACAGATTCACACTTCAAAAACATATGATCAACAGTTTCAATATCTTTCTCACAGAACCCGCATGAATTGTTCTCCCAATTAAATCTTTCTTGTAGGAAGTGATTAGATGGATAAATGTCCTTTAGAATTTTAAATGTTACTTCTTTGGCTTTAGGAAGAACTGGATAAGTAAAATAAAGCTTCCTTATTTTCTTTGCCTCTTCTTCAATAAATTCTTGAAGAACATACTTTCTTTTCAGTTGACTGGGGAAGTAAAGTTTGGATAATACATTTCTGATAAACTTATTTGTTAATTGTTTGCTCTTTAAATTTTTACCTTTAGTACATGATGGATCGCATAGATGTAACTTAGTTTTTGGTGGCTTGTGGTAAAATAACGTAGTAAATAATGAAAGGACACGGTCGTTTTGTATGTGTATTCCTTTAGCATTTGTTGTATAATTTTAAAAAGGTCATATGAGGAGGTTGTTTTCATATTAAATTTTTCATTCACCTCCAGGGATAGGATTGGCATAGAAGATGCAGCACTCTTTACATTTTAAATGTAAGTTGCCACCTTAGAAGTCAAGGTCTTTTTACATGTGACATTAACCTATTTATTTTTTTCTATTTTGTTGTTCTGTTATTCTATTGTTTTACTTTTTTGTTTCAGATCAAATGTATATCAAGTGTTATCCATCCTCATAACACCTCCACAAATAGAGAGTGGAACTTCTGAGCACCATCACCTTGTCTGCTATGGGACTGTCATAGGTGAATGATGCAGTACTATTCTGTGTTGAATTTACCTAACGTCAGCACACAGACTTAGTATTGTTCCAGTTTTGCTGTGCTCATGTCTTCTTTGTGTCCCCAGCCCAGCAATCAGATGCATCAGAACAACAAAGCACAACTGTGGTGGCCTAGGCACCTTCAGCAACAAGTAAATTGCTTTAACATTAATGATAATTAAATGTCAGTATTGTAATTAAACTTGACCCATCTGACTTAATTGTTCATGCCAGAGATTTAACAACACTGTCAGTCGGGAGAATATTTAACAGGAGCCACACTCAACTGGCTTGATGGTGACTTCAGTAAGTGTGGTCAACCCTCTTGTTTTTGTGGCTATAACAATTAGACTAAGTAATCTCACTCTCTTCCATTTCCTTAACATTAAATTTTTTTGTTGTTGATACTGAACAGGTGCAGTGAAGATATTTAAAGAGACACTATCTAAAGTACAGAAAGCCGTACATAATCTCTAGGTGCAGTCGCCTACAGTGCAGCCAGCTTCACAAAGACTGTGGGGCTGGTCACCAGGAAAATGGCCAACAAGGAGTGCTTTTGGGGTTTTACTCCTCAGATGACCACCCTGGCTACTGTAGCTGGGATTGCTTCACAGACAATGGAGGTCTTAAAGAGTAAAGTGTGCGTGCATTGTGAACACATTGTGTTATTACAGTAACAATTATGGTCACTTGCAGTTCATGTGTTTTCAATGTAATGTAAGATGTGTTAATTATTATTATTACTCAAAAACCATTAAAACTTCTAAATTGTGGAAGTTATTCTTCATTATTTTACTGTTGTTGTAATATACTGTTGATTAAAATACAACATTCAACACATAATTCTGGTTGAGGTATTATTTTAATAATTTATTTCATATTTCATTTATTTTTCACTGCTAAATATTAAAAACATAAGGTTAAGTTTCTAAAATGTATGGAATGTTACATTGGCAGTTGTACACTGGTAAAACAAACATGAACAAATTGATGTCTGTAGTGCAAATTGCTGTCTTGTCATAAACCGTACAAGATTAGTATATATATATTTTTTTATTTCTACTAGGTAAAAGTAACAAAGATAAAAGTACAGAACATATTAACATTACGTACAAAGAGGTGACATAACTGGCAAAGCACCCTTTATACGTGTATATAACAAGTAATACAAAACGAAAGTTTGGTGGTAGTGACATATTTTCCCTCTTAAATGGAGCTCCACTCTACGTAAAGTGTTACCCGGACCAACATGGCGGCCGCGTCATTAGTGGAGGCGACGTAATTCTACGGAAAGTGTGGCCCGGTCCAACATGGCGGCGGCATCGCTAGTGGAGGTGACGTATTTCCGCTCTTGAGTGGAGCTCCACTCGCCCATATGTCTGCAGCCAGACCCTCTTGTCACAACGAGGTGTTCCCCATAGCGACCCCTAGAGGACGCAGTTCAAAGTTCCCTTGAAAAGGAACTGCTGTTAGTCCTATCCATTTTTTTTTCATAATACATTAGTTAATTTATACACTCATATATAACTGATTTTAACAAATTGAAACCCTATTCTTAGTTTTACCTGACAAAACTAAAGTTACATGTAAAATATGTTGTAAATAACATTTGCCAATAGATGACTTCATGTGATTAAGTGCCAAAATTACGACCTTTGTTTTATTAAATCATATAGAATTATGTTCAATTCATGTTAGATGTTAGAGAGCAAAATTGAAATCATTAAATCCCTGGATGATGATCATGCATAAAACATTTATAATGGCACTTCATAAGAGGAGCCCTGTATGAAGGAAATTTGTTACACAAAGGGAATTGCACATTGACACAATAATGGCATTTTAATGGAAAATGTGGATTAAACATTAAACTTGTAATGTCACAGGGATAAGGAAATAAGTGACAATGTTAATGTGGTGTAGTTCAACTCAAAGTTCTGTAGTGTATTTACTTTTGAGTGTATGTCTTGACATCATAAAGTGGGCAGGACCCAAAAGGTATATAGTTTTGGATGCTGATCAGGTTTTTTAGAGATACTGTTGTGATATAAAGTTCCGGGAGAATGTGAATGAAAACAACTGTCTTTTTTTCAGAGACATTGTAGTCATTGGAGAAACAACGTTTTCATGGATGTTCAGTATTTACATCTAATACTTCAGTGTAGTATTATTTTTGTTATTAATTCTTTCTTTATTTAAATGGAATACATCAAAAGGCCTGTAAAAATTGTAAAGTACATGGCAAAGTCTTGTATTTTATATATATATATATATACACACAGTCAAAATTACCATTAGACAAGAATTTACAGTTGCTACAAAGTAAATAACTAATATATATTAGTTCACCCAAAAAGGAAAATTATGTCTTTAATAACTCACCCTCATGTCGTTCCAAACCCGTGAGAACACAGTTTAAGATATTTTAGATTTAGTCCGAGAGCCTTCTGTCCCTTCATGTAAAATGTATGTATGGTATACTGTCCCTGTTCCTGAAAGGTTATAAAAAACATCTTCGAAGTAGTCTATGTGACATCAGAGGGTCGGTTAGAATTTTTTGAAGCATCCAAAGCAAGCAAAACTATGACTTTATTCAGCATTGTCTTCTCTTCCGGGTATGTTGTGAGTTCACTGAAGTGTAGTGATATCTGGTTCACGAACGAATCACTCGATGTAACCGGATCTTCTTGAACCAGTTCACCAAATCGAACTGAATCGTTTGAAACGGTTCACGTCTCCAATACGCATTAATCCACAAATGACTTAAGCTGTTAACTTTTGTAACATGGCTGACACTCCCTCAGAGTTAAAACAAACCAATATCCCAGAGTAATTCATGTACTCAAACAGTACACTGACTGAACTGCTGTGAAGAGAGAACTGAAGATGAACACCGAGCTGATACAGATAACGAACAAAAAATTGTCTCGTTCTCAAGTCAAGAACCGTTTCTGTCAGACGCGTCCGATTTTAGATCTGAGGAGCTGATGATACTGCGCATGTGTGATTCAGCGTGAAGCAGACTGACACACAGCGCGTCTGAACTGAACCGGTGTTTTTTTTTTTTTTTTTTTGGTGATTGATTCTGAACTGATTCTGTGCTAATGTTATGAGTGGAGGTAAACCGAAGGCTTGAATCAAGGGCAATCATTGCCAATGATGCCATTACGTCGAGCACAAAAGAATCGGTGAACCATTTTCTTCAACAGGTTTATTGCAGGTTATTACTAAAATATCTTAAACTGTGTTCCGAAGATGAACGGAGGTCTTACGGGTTTGGAACGACATGAGGGCCATTAATGACATCATTTTCATTTTTGGGTGAACTATCCCTTTAAGGCTCCTTAAAAAAAATGAGGAAAATGCATCTCTTGGTTTTATTAGTAAAAAGTAAAAAAAAAAAAAAAAAAAAAAAAAAACTGAATTACAATTTCTTTAATGAAATCCACACATTATTTTTAATTATCACCTTAATTTTTGTAATGAAAATTAAAAGACCCATGATTCATTTATATACAGTGCTCCTTTTGCAGAAAAAAGACAGCACCTGATTCTGTTCTAAAATTGTATTAACAGATGTGGTGAAGGCATTGCATAAATGACATTTAGAAAAAAAACACCTGTATAAATATAAAATACATGGTCATGTTTAAAGAAAAAAAAAGCTACATAATGTCTACTTTGTGTGTAGGGAAACTTCTACTGATCAACACAGGCAGGCACACGTCATAGGATTTATGTGGTAATATCTCTTATGGATCTAAAACCTGTTATACATTCCTATATGAACAACAAAAGCCAAGTAGAGATTTATACTTCATGGACAAACTCAATGAAAGGAGTCTAAATGTTGGGAGAAGAAACATGCTTCCAAATCAATGTGACCTGATTGTTTATACCCATTAAAGAATAAGCCATTCAAGAATGACCCACGTTTTTAATATTAGTAGAATATCCACCAACATGCTCTTTTTTCCAAAACCCTTTATCCATTAAACATGTTTTATTAGTTTGTGATTGGTTTGATTACCTTTAAATTTCTTGATTCAAAAAGTGTGGATTTCAGGAACAAATGTAGTAAAACTTTAAAACTTTTTTGCATTTGATTTGTTTAACTACAGTATTACAGTAATAAAGTACACATTGTGTTGGTCGTCATCCACCATCCTCTGCACTGGATTAAAAAACCAAACAAACACACACACACACACACACAAAGTTAATTCTGAAATAGTCCAATAGTTGTTACTTCATAAGTCTTTATATTGTTCCTGTTTTCATACCTTACAGTCTTAAAATAAAGTGAGCAAGTTTTATTGTGCCACCATAGCCTACACACTTCAGAGGACATAACTACTTTTAATAGCAAAACAGAGGAATGTAAGAAAATATTTAACATCTGCTGCTCTTTGTGCACAAACAAACAATTATATTCTAAGATTTATATTCTATACATTTAAAGCTGAATCGTCCTGGTTGAAAAGTTTTTGTGTTCGGGTGAAAACGCATAGTAACTTTGATACACCACATGAATATTCATATTTTTCTCCGCCCAGTGACACCAAATATCTCAGACACCGTATATTTCACAACACCAGTTTGAGTAGAAAATATGGTTAGCGTCATTTTTTCATAGCGTCAAAAATTACGAAGATAATCTTAGCTTAAATTGCACTTAGTCATAGCAAGCATAATCTTTTCTAGATTTTTGCCAGATTTAAACGAAAAAATAAAACGGTCAAACACACACACAGCAGAGGCACTGGTTGCTGATGTAAACGTCGACAGCCGCACTTATCACGAGGGCTCAGCAAGACAGACGTATTCATGAGTGACACGTTTTTTAACATGATAAGTTATATATAAATGTAATTGTTAAAATTACACAAAGTATTTTTGTAAGTATTTTATTCTTCACAGAAACTAAAGGGCAGATGGAAAAAGGCAAAGTGCTTCTTTGACTTTGAATTTTTCCTTTTTGTATAAGTTATAACGTATCTGATTCTGAATGACTTCAAGTAGTAATCACAATGCCTAAATATAAGTTAAAGAGTGGGAGAGTGACTCAACTATCAAAACGTGAATGCAATGGAGTGCAATGTCTGTCACTGCAACTCCGAAATAATAGCACATTTCAATTAATGAATCAAAACTGAAATAAATATATATATTTTAGTTTATACGATCCTATCTTTTATATTTTAAAGAGTCCACTGATAAATACTAAACTGCTAAACTTGATTAGTTTTGACTCTGCAAAGTTCTGTATTAGCCTATGTTCTATAAACTTATAACCTTCCACTAGTTCTGTGTAAAATTATAGAGTGACACAAAGCCTATTATTGTTGTTTTTTTTTATTTTAATGGTGGGATTCCAGGTTGCAGCAAAGTCAGATCGTGCAGAAGAATCATCTGTTTCCTGTGGTCTTGTCCCGGTGGTTGTCTGAGACAAGGTCTTTACAGGGGATCTGGGGCTCTAGTTGTCCTGGTCTCCCTTTGACATTTAGGGCTGTAGAGGTCCTTTCTGCTGATCCACCATCTGGTCTGGATCTGTACTGCATCCGGGTGACTGCAGTGACCATCTGATCTGGATACAGACTGGATCCGATGACCTAGGAATAAGAGAGACTAATATTAGTGTAGATGCTATTCTTCTACTGATGTAGCAAGTACATCAGGGGCCTGTACCATGATGGTAGCTGAACAAATTCAGAGTTAAAGGATCAGTTTAGAGTTGACAAAACAAACCTCTCCAATTCAGCTTTGTTGGTACCATAATACTCTTCATCCACTTTCTTTGTCAACTCAGGCTTTGATCCTGAGTTTGTGGAGTGCGTGCACATGAATGTACAGCCAATCACAAGCCTTGCAACACAAAGCAAGTTTGATTTACTTCTCGTGAGAGACCCAGCGAGATTCAAAACTAAAGGTTAAAAATTTTGCAAGGGGAGGAATCCAGGTCTCTTAGCAGATCAGTCTGATATGCTTGAAGCACCACCATTGTGTGTAATTAAGCCACAGCCTGACCTGCTGCTGTGTATGCCTTGCCATTTAAGCAAGATGTATTTCTTGAGGGGGCTTAGATGGCAAGGAGGGAGATAAAGAGAGGATGTCTCCCCGACAGAAAGAAAGCTGTTTCTAAAGGGGCCATCCTCTCATTAGCGGCTTTTGCGCATCGCCTTGATGTCAGCATAACACTTAAGCCGAAACCGGTGGATGCGAGAAGAAACGGCCTCTTCCATTTCTTTTCGATCTCTGTATGGAGATCAGGCAGAAATGGAAGGCTCATCTGAGCTGAAGAGCTGTGGTCAGAAAGATAATGCTCATCGAGGTGGCCTCACAACGTCACCTTGTTAGCGCACTTTCATGGCAAGTCCAACTTTGCCGTGGCGCAATCCATAACCACCAACAGCTCTACATACACAGGGCAGGAGGATTGAGAAGGCTCATCCTCAGCTTCTTCACCATCCTCAAATATCTCTCGCTTTTCCTGGGTAAAAACCAAGCAGAGCACTAACCTCAGGATCAGAAAGTGTTAAAGATATAACATCATCTTCCCAAGGCTCTCTTTTGTCCACCGCAGATGAGCGCGAAAGGGAAAGTCCTTCTCTAAACCACTTAGACAGATCCACCTGTAATTCTCACAGGCTCATTCTCCTCTATGCTTCAGGGGCGGCTGGTCCTGGACTGGGAAGCAGATGGCTGCCTTTTTTCCTTTTTTTTTTTTCTCGGAAAGGGAGGCGAATGAGAGCGGAGCTATTTCATTGAAAAAATGCTCACAATGCAAGCAGATTGCATCCTCAAAGACATAACGTGCATGCTCTTCACCCAAACAAATGACGCAAAGATTGTGTGTGTCATCGGGTCTCAAATAACGCTGACAGAGATACACACATTGTCTAAACACTTGCTAGTAGTCGCCATGATAGACAGAGAAAGATTGCTCTTACCAGTTCTTTCAGATGCATGCTTCAAACAGAACAGTCAGTGAAGATGAAGAAGAGGATGTCATGTTCTCCCGCAGCTTACCTATAGTCGCGCCGGTAGTGACGTCAGAGGCTGTCCCCTGCCAATTTGTTGGTGTTTTTTCAATGTATGCTTCAGAAACAGCTCACGACGAGTTGTTCCCCATAGCGACCCCTAGAGGACGCAGTTCAAAGTTCCCTTGAAAAGGAACTGCTGTTAGTCCTATCCATTTTTTTTTCATAATACATTAGTTAATTTATACACTCATATATAACTGATGTTAACAAATTGAAACCCTATTCTTAGTTTTACCTGACAAAACTAAAGTTACATGTGAAATATGTTGTAAATAACATTTGCCAATAGATGACTTCATGTGATTAATGCCAAAATTACGACCTTTGTTTTATTAAATCATATAGAATTATGTTCAATTCATGTTAGATGTTAGAGAGCAAAATTGAAATCATTAAATCCCTGGATGATGATCATGCATAAAACATTTATAATGGCACTTCATAAGAGGAGCCCTGTATGAAGGAAATTTGTTACACAAAGGGAATTGCACATTGACACAATAATGGCATTTTAATGGAAAATGTGGATTAAACATTAAACTTGTAATGTCACAGGGATAAGGAAATAAGTGACAATGTTAATGTGGTGTAGTTCAACTCAAAGTTCTGTAGTGTATTTACTTTTGAGTGTATGTCTTGACATCATAAAGTGGGCAGGACCCAAAAGGTATATAGTTTTGGATGCTGATCAGGTTTTTTAGAGATACTGTTGTGATATAAAGTTCCGGGAGAATGTGAATGAAAACAACTGTCTTTTTTTCAGAGACATTGTAGTCATTGGAGAAACAACGTTTTCATGGATGTTCAGTATTTTTTACATCTAATACTTCAGTGTAGTATTATTTTTGTTATTAATTCTTTCTTTATTTAAATGGAATACATCAAAAGGCCTGTAAAAATTGTAAAGTACATGGCAAAGTCTTGTATTTTGCATAGTCACAAATTTTTATAAGGTGTAGGAGTGAAGACTTATTCACTGATATTAAAGCACTAAATGTGAAGATAGAATGTTTTGTATATAGCAAATGTAAAAATTTAGAATATGCTTTGTTTGAGTTTCTGTAAATTGTTCAGAACATGCATGAATGCTTTGAACTAACTTTGAACTTTTTTGTGTCGCTTCAGTATCAGAATACATGCCTACACACTATTCACAGGAACTACTCCAGAAAAAGGTGTGAATATGTTAGCATGAAAATAATTTATCAGGCTTTGAATCTTTAAACAGTACAGTTGGCTAACTACAAGAACCTGTTAAAACAAGACTACAACATATTATAAAGATGACAGATGGAATGCTGCTCTGAAAGATTTTGTTCGATTTTGCGTCACGTAATAAACATGTGATTACATAGTACATCTGTACATGCACTGATGTTATCAGCAAGTATAGTATTACTAAGTGGTAGCTAACTCTTTATTCTTTCTTTTTTGGGGGGTTATGGTTACCATACCATCTGAAAGTTCACATATTTCTGTACAGTATATTTCTGTCTTCTGCTATTAAAGCTGCAGTAGGGAACTTTTGACGCTCTAGCGGTTAATAAACAGAACTGCTTGCGTCTTGCGGAAGAACATCGTAGCCGCGGTACCCCCGAAGCAATCTAAAATAGTCAGAATATAAACACTTATTATAGGTGCACCCTAGTGATTCAGGACAAGCTAAAAACACAGTTTGGAAAATGGATTCATGGTGTACTCACTTATTATATACATTTTTCTACATTTTGAACACAAACAAAGATACGGACCGCAGCTCTGATTGGTTGATTTCTTACCGGGAACGGTCAGTAACTGCAAATGGCAATAGGACCACTGGGAGGAGCCAGAGGAGCTTGATTTTTTTCACAGATTATCTGTCTCATATTCTACTGTCAGGACATAATGACAGGTTTAACAAATATGTAAAAAATATATATTTACAAAAGTTCCCTACTGCAGCTTTAACTGAGTTTTGGATGTTCTAATCAGTTCTCACAATGTGATGTCATTGAAACTTCATATGGTCTATAATGTGCCTAGACCTTTACTAACTCAATACTTTTGTGTTTTGACTTTATGGAAATATAAGCCTAATGAGAAAAACTTACTTGCACACAATATGACATATTTCCTCTAACCCTTTAACATTCTGTCGCCTAGTATTTAGTAGGGAAGTATAAAATCTTGTTTCAAAACTTAATTTACTAAGTTCTTAGGGGATTATTTATTTATTTATTAGAATGGATTAAATTTAGTATACGAGTAAAATGCATTCGGATGAGATATGAATTTGAATGTAATTTGAATGTAATGTGATTCTGATTTCTAAAAAGGCAATGCTCTTTGAATGCATTAATAAATTACAATTTAAAAAGATTATATATATATATATATATATATATATATATATATATATATATACAGTCAAAATTACCATTAGACAAGAATTTACAGTTGCTACAAAGTAAATAACTAATATGTATTAGTTCACCCAAAAAGGAAAATTATGTCTTTAATAACTCACCCTCATGTCGTTCCAAACCCGTGAGAACACAGTTTAAGATATTTTAGATTTAGTCCGAGAGCCTTCTGTCCCTCCATGTAAAATGTATGTATGGTATACTGTCCCTGTTCCTGAAAGGTTATAAAAAACATCTTCGAAGTAGTCTATGTGACATCAGAGGGTTGGTTAGAATTTTTTGAAGCATCCAAAGCAAGCAAAACTATGACTTTATTCAGCATTGTCTTCTCTTCCGGGTATGTTGTGAGTTCACTGAAGTGTAGTGATATCTGGTTCACGAACGAATCACTCGATGTAACCGGATCTTCTTGAACCAGTTCACCAAATCGAACTGAATCGTTTGAAACGGTTCACGTCTCCAATACGCATTAATCCACAAATGACTTAAGCTGTTAACTTTTGTAACATGGCTGACACTCCCTCAGAGTTAAAACAAACCAATATCCCAGAGTAATTCATGTACTCAAACAGTACACTGACTGAACTGCTGTGAAGAGAGAACTGAAGATGAACACCGAGCTGATACAGATAACGAACAAAAAATTGTCTCGTTCTCAAGTCAAGAACCGTTTCTGTCAGACGCGTCCGATTTTAGATCTGAGGAGCTGATGATACTGCGCATGTGTGATTCAGCGTGAAGCAGACTGACACACAGCGCGTCTGAACTGAACCGGTGTTTTGTTTTTTTTTTGTTTTTTGGTGATTGATTCTGAACTGATTCTGTGCTAATGTTATGAGTGGAGGTAAACCGAAGGCTTGAATCAAGGGCAATCATCGCCAATGATGCCATTACGTCGAGCACAAAAGAATCGGTGAACCATTTTCTTCAACAGGTTTATTGCAGGTTATTACTAAAATATCTTAAACTGTGTTCCGAAGATGAACGGAGGTCTTACGGGTTTGGAACGACATGAGGGCCATTAATGACATCATTTTCATTTTTGGGTGAACTATCCCTTTTATTTTTTATCACCTTAATTTTTGTAATGAAAATTAAAAAAAAACCCAAGATTCATTTATATACAGTGCTCCTTTTGCAGAAAAAAGACAGCACCTGATTCCTGTTCTAAAATTGTATTAACAGATGTGGTGAAGGCATTGCATAAATGACATTTAGAAAAAAAACACCTGTATAAATATAAAATACATGGTCATGTTTAAAGAAAAAAAAAGCTACATAATGTCTACTTTGTGTGTAGGGAAACTTCTACTGATCAACACAGGCAGGCACACGTCATAGGATTTCTGTGGTAATATCTCTTATGGATCTAAAACCTGTTATACATTCCTATATGAACAACAAAAGCCAAGTAGAGATTTATACTTCATGGACAAACTCAACGAAAGGAGTCTAAATGTTGGGAGAAGAAACATGCTTCCAAATCAATGTGACCTGATTGTTTATACCCATTAAAGAAAAAGCCATTCAAGAATGACCCACGTTTTTAATATTAGTAGAATATCCACCAACATGCTCTTTTTTCCAAAACCCTTTATCCATTAAACATGTTTTATTAGTTTGTGATTGGTTTGATTACCTTTAAATTTCTTGATTCAAAAAGTGTGGATTTCAGGAACAAATGTAGTAAAACTTTAAAACTTTTTTGCATTTGATTTGTTTAACTACAGTATTACAGTAATAAAGTACACATTATGTTGGTCGTCATCCACCATCCTCTGCACTGGATTAAAAAACCAAACAAACACACACACACACACAAAGTTAATTCTGAAATAGTTCAGTAGTTGTTACTTCATAAGTCTTTATATTGTTCCTTTTTTCATACCTTACAGTCTTAAAATAAAGTGAGCAAGTTTTATTGTGCCACCATAGCCTACAAACTTCAGAGGACATAACTACTTTTAATAGCAAAACAGAGGAATGTAAGAAAATATTTAACATCTGCTGCTCTTTGTGCACAAACAAACAATTATATTCTAAGATTTATATTCTATACATTTAAAGCTGAATCGTCCTGGTTGAAAAGTTTTTGTGTTCGGGTGAAAACGCATAGTAACTTTGATACACCACATGAATATTCATATTTTCTCCGCCCAGTGACACCAAATATCTCAGACACCGTATATTTCACAACACCAGTTTGAGTAGAAAATATGGTAAGCGTCATTTTTTCATAGCGTCAAAAATTACGAAGATAATCTTAGCTTAAATTGCACTTAGTCATAGCAAGCATAATCTTTTCTAGATTTTTGCCAGATTTAAACGAAAAAATAAAACGGTCAAACACACACACAGCAGAGGCACTGGTTGCTGATGTAAACGTCGACAGCCGCACTTATCACGAGGGCTCAGCAAGACAGACGTATTCATGAGTGACACGTTTTTTAACATGATAAGTTATACAGTCTTGTTCATAATAATAGCAGTACAATGTGACTAACCAGAATAATCAAGGTTTTTAGTATATTTTTTATTGCTACGTGGCAAACAAGTTACCAGTAGGTTCAGTAGATTGTCAGAAAACAAACAAGACCCAGCATTCATGATATGCACGCTCTTAAGGCTGTGCAATTGGGCAATTAGTTGAAAGGGGTGTGTTCAAAAAAATAGCAGTGTCTACCTTTGACTGTACAAACTCAAAACTATTTTGTACAAACATTTTTTTTTTCTGGGATTTAGCAATCCTGTGAATCACTAAACTAATATTTAGTTGTATGACCACAGTTTTTTAAAACTGCTTGACATCTGTGTGGCATGGAGTCAACCAACTTGTGGCACCTCTCAGCTGTTATTCCACTCCATGATTCTTTAACAACATTCCACAATTCATTCACATTTCTTGGTTTTGCTTCAGAAACAGCATTTTTGATATCACCCCACAAGTTCTCAATTGGATTAAGGTCTGGAGATTGGGCTGGCCACTCCATAACATTAATTTTGTTGGTTTGGAACCGAGACTTTGCCCGTTTACTAGTGTGTTTTGGGTCATTGTCTTGTTGAAACAACCATTTCAAGGGCATGTCCTCTTCAGCATAGGGCAACATGACCTCTTCAAGTATTTTAACATATGCAAACTGATCCATGATCCCTGGTATGCGATAAATAGGCCCAACGCCATAGTAGGAGAAACATGCCCATATCATGATGCTTGCACCTCCATGCTTCACTGTCTTCACTATGTACTGTGGCTTGAATTCAGAGTTTGGGGGTCATCTCACAAACTGCCTGTGGCCCTTGGACCCAAAAAGAACAAGTTTACTCTCATCAGTCCACAAAATGTTCCTCCATTTCTCTTTAGGCCAGTTGATGTGTTCTTTGGCAAATTGTAACCTCTTCTGCACATGCCTTTTTTTTAACAGAGGGACTTTGCGGGGGATTCTTGAAAATAGATTAGCTTCACACAGACGTCTTCTAACTGTCACAGTACTTACAGGTAACTCCAGACTGTCTTTGATCATCCTGGAGGTGATCATTGGCTGAGCCTTTGCCATTCTGGTTATTCTTCTATCCATTTTGATGGTTGTCTTCCGTTTTCTTCCACGTCTCTCTGGTTTTGCTCTCCATTTTAAGGCATTGGAGATCATTTTAGCTGAACAGCCTATCATTTTTTGCACCTCTTTATAGGTTTTCCCCTCTCTAATCAACTTTTTAATCAAAGTACGCTGTTCTTCTGAACAATGTCTTGAACGACCCATTTTCCTCAGCTTTCAAATGCATGTTTAACAAGTGCTGGCTTCATCCTTAAATAGGGGCCACCTGATTCACACCTGTTTCTTCACAAAATTGATGACCTCAGTGATTGAATGCCACACTGCTATTTTTTTGAACACACCCCTTTCAACTAATTCAACTAATTGCCCAATTGCACAGCCTTAAGAGCGTGCATATCATGAATGCTGGGTCTCATTTGTTTTCTGAGAATCTACTGAACCTACTGGTAACTTGTTTGCCACGTAGCAATAAAAAATATACTAAAAACCTTGATTATTCTGGTTAGTCACATTGTACTGCTATTATTTTGAACAAGACTGTATATAAATGTAATTGTAAAAATTACACAAAGTATTTTTGTAAGTATTTTATTCATCACAGAAACTAAAGGGCAGGTGGAAAAAGGCAAAGTGCTTCTTTGACTTTGAATTTTTCCTTTTTGTATAAGTTATAACGTATCTGATTTTGAATGACTTCAAGTAGTAATCACAATGCCTAAATATAAGTTAAAGAGTGGGAGAGTGACTCAACTATCAAAACGTGAATGCAATGGAGTGCAATGTCTGTCACTGCAACTCCGAAATAATAGCACATTTCAATTAATGAATCAAAACTGAAATAAATATATATATTTTAGTTTAGACGATCCTATCTTTTATATTTTAAAGAGTCCACTGATAAATACTAAACTGCTAAACTTGATTAGTTTTGACTCTGCAAAGTTCTGTATTAGCCTATGTTCTATAAACTTATAACCTTCCACTAGTTCTGTGTAAAATTATAGAGTGATACAAAGCCTATTATTGTTGTTTTTTTATTTTAATTGTGGGATTCCAGGTTGCAGCAAAGTCAGATCGTGCAGAAGAATCATCTGTTTCCTGTGGTCTTGTCTCGGTGGTTGTCTGAGACAAGGTCTTTACAGGGGATCTGGGGCTCTAGTTGTCCTGGTCTCCCTTTGACATTTAGGGCTGTAGAGGTCCTTTCTGCTGATCCACCATCTGGTCTGGATCTGTACTGCATCCGGGTGACTGCAGTGACCATCTGATCTGGATACAGACTGGATCTGGTGGCTACGATGACCTAGGAATAAGAGAGAAACAGACTAATATTAGTGTAGATGCTATTCTTCTACTCATGTAGCAAGTACATCAGGGGCCTGTACCATGATGGTAGCTGAACAAATTCAGAGTTAAAGGATCAGTTTAGAGTTGACAAAACAAACCTCTCCAATTCAGCTTTGTTGGTACCATAATACTCTTCATCCACTTTCTTTGTCAACTCAGGCTTTGATCCTGAGTTTGTGGAGTGCGTGCACATGAATGTACAGCCAATCACAAGCCTTGCAACACAAAACAAGTTTGATTTACTTCTCGTTAGAGACCCAGCGAGATTCAAAACTAAAGGTTAAAAATTTTGCTAAAGGTTAAGAGATTAAAGAATATGACAAATTTTAACGTCATATGAAAAATAAAATAAATAATCTTGCTCTATCAATGCAGTGACAAGTGATTCTTGTTAACTTAGTCTATACATTTGAAAAAATATGGTGATAGAGACTCAAACGTAAACATTTTATTATTTTTAAAATTATGCTACAGCTTATTTATATTACATGATCTGTATACGTTAATATTTATTTAAAATAAATGATTTATAATAACTGTTAAACTAAAATTGTGTGTAAAAGATAAATAATAATAATAATAATAATAATAATAATAATAATAATAATAATAATAATAATAATAATATGAATCACAATAATTATATAAATCATAAAATGTCTAAGTTATTATCATTAAAGCCAGACTTCTATTGTTTTTTTTTTTTGTTTTTTTTTTAGCATTAGAGACCTTTAATTTGGAGCAAGATAAACTGGAAGAGTGACTTTGCGTCAGACATGTGTCACTTCTCTGACATCTGATTGGTCGAACTTCAGTCTGAGATTTCTAACCCAGAACATAACCTGCCCCGGAGCAGGTTAGCCATGGAGGATAAGTTACTATGGCAATGAATGCCACTAAAAGCCAAGCCACTTACATGGTACCTAAAACCCAGGATTGGCGCAAACTAACCTGGAATTTACCTGGCTAGCCAGCTAATCTAGCTTCATGGTACAGGCCCCAGGTGTTATGGGAAGTGTTCCCAGTTCCGGTTTACCTAATTAATGCAGCCTAAAAATCAGAATTGGATATTAGAAGCATATTAGTGTGTTAAGTGTTAGCCAGATTAATGTCACTGGGTGACTAATCCGGGCGGAACTGTAGTGTGGGAAATATTTCCGCCCGGACCAATTTAAGTGAAACATAAGTTCTGTTCCGGTTGGCCCAAGGTGGGGAAATTATCCAAAATACATGTCAGGTGTGGGAAGAGGACGTGTTGGATACCGATTGGAGGATCGGGAAGGATGCAGTGATATAAAAGGGGCTGGTTTATGAACAGGAGTAGGTTTTTGTTCTGCTGTTGTTTCACGGGATACGGAAGTGGCTGGTGTGGCGTGGATGTTGCGATTTACGGGCTGCAACGGAGAATCCAAGGAAAATGGATATTGGAAGTGCGGAGGAAGTTAAGTGATCGACCTTTTGTATATTGTGTTTACCTCTTATTGTGGATTGAGTTGAAGGAGCGATCCTACGTTTGGAAGGCCCCTGAGTGAAGGAGATCATTGAATTCGTGTTGGGAGAGGACAACACTGTGCACTGGTGGGTGAAGACTTTACGAACATTTCTTGTACATTGTGGAGAGTGAATGACGGATGTGGAGGGAGACTAACCGCCTTTAAGAAAGGATTCAGACTGCATATCTCTCCGTAGCAGTGGAAAATCCCCCCCCCCTCTTGTGTTGATCTGATAATCCTCAGTGCTTGTGTGTTTACTCAGTGTTGATAGTAGTGCCTTGCGTTGGAGATCGCTGGGAAAGACGGAGAGACTCCGGTGTACGATATATCTGCCTGCTGTGGTCTGCCCTCCTGCCTTTGTCCATCTGACCCGCCCTGTCAGGACTCTGAGCCCGAAACGGGAATACACCACCGATCTTCTTTCACTGAGTGTGTGGAGTGTGGTGAGTGCTGCTATATTGAAGTGTACACACGAGAAGAATTGTAGTGCCTTTGTGGTGTGTGGTGTTTGTCCGTGGTTGTGTCCCTGGTCGTAGGAAGAGGCCTGACGGAGAGGAGTAGTGTATTGGTGGCAACCACAGTCTTTACCTTAAGTAAGCTGGAGCTCGGACGTGTTGGAGGCGCCTCTGGAGGAGGTTGGATGTCGTTGCCCACGCAGCAATCCCTGTAAGCTTTTAAATCAAAGCCTTATCCTTTTTTTTATCCATGTGACGTTGTGTCCTTGGCCCTGTCGGCAACCACCGGCCTTGTGCGTGTCGTCTGTGCTGTTTATTTGACGAGGGAAGCGAAGGACAACAGCCGATCCTCCCCCGTGTGCCCCCTTGTCAAGCTGGGCGGGAAGCCCAGTATTGTTTGCAGTTTCATCTGTAAGGCCCACCAGCCGTCAGTCATCGACTAAACCCGTAGCTGCTTGGAATACAGACCTCTGAATATCTTCAGTGGTGAGTAGCGCATTAACAGCCCAGCCCTGTGAATACTCACCTGTGTATTGAACAATGTACTTACTTGAGAGCTAGAACCCCTGCACGCTAACAGCTCAGCCCTGTGAATACCCACCTGTGTATGGAACACTGTACTTACATTGAGAGCTAGAACCCCTGCACGCTAACAGCTCAGCCCTGTGAATACTTACCTGTGTATGGAACACTGTACTTACATTGAGAGCTAGAACCTCTGCACATTAACAGCCCAGCCCTGTGAATACCCACCTGTGTATTGAACACTGTACTTCCCTGAGAGCTAGAACCTCTGCACGCCGACAGCCCAGCCCTGTGAATACTTACCTGTGTATTGAACGCTGTACTTACCTAAGAGCAAGAACCTCTTCACATTAACAAGCCCAGCCCTGTGAATACCCACCTGTGTATTGAACACTGTACTTACTTGAGAGCTAGAACCCCTGCACGCTAACAGCCCAGCCCTTTGAATACTACCTGTGTATGGAACACTGTACTTACTTGAGAGCTAGAACCCCTGCACGCTAACAGCTTAGCCCTGTGAATACTCACCTGTGTATTGAACTCTGTATTTACCTGAGAGCTAGAACCCCTGCACGGTAACTGCCTAGCTCTTGCTTTAAACTTACCTGGAGTGGAGTCGGCGGGAAATTAAGGGCTGAAGTGGAGTGTTGTCGAGGAAGGGCTGAAGAGGAGTGTTCTTGAGACTGGAATCCGTATTTGTGGATAAAGAATAGTTCGAGTCATCATAGTTTTAAAGTTTCCTTACCCCTTTCCCCAAACTTTTAAATAAATAAAATTGTTAAATTTTAAATCTTGGTTGTCCGTCCATTCATTGGGGTAGTTGTGGGACCTCCTCGAGGTGGAAGTTAGAGGGAGGAGCGAGACCCGTTAAATTGGTGGTCCGCTCTGGCCTGTGACAGATTTTGGCGTAGTCGGCAGGATTCCACCTCGAGTTGAGCGACCGCGGCTCCCCAATGGCGGACGAGGCAGTGCCTGAGGCCCCACCCCGAGTCATGCCCATTTTCTTGGGAGCCCCCTGGGCACCGAAGTATGGAGGGCCGGGATCTGAGATACGGCTGTCGGAATGGAAAGCCCAGGTCGAATATCTGGCTGGGATTCAAGGATTGAGCGCCCCCCAGAAACTGCAGTTTGTGATAAATTCCCTAGAGGGGGAGGCCCAACGGGAAGTCCAGGCTGCCCCAGAGACAGTCCGAGCTACTGCACAAGATGTGTTGGACTTCCTCACAGGAATATATGGGGATGCAACCCCAGTAGCGGTCCTTCGGGCCCAGTTTTTCAATTGCAAGCAAGGGCAGCAACAATCCTTAAGGGCCTTCACACTAAGGTTGCGGGAGCAGTTCATCAGGCTGCGAGGTAAGCGGGACCATGGCTTGGGAGAGGGGGAGACTCTCTTACGAGACCAGTTCCTGTTGGGGCTGCGAGAGGGCCCAGTTCGTCAGAGTCTACGTGTTCAATTTCGTAGAGACCCAGCTATGACGTTTGAAGACCTGAGAGCCGAGGCTCTGGCCCTAGAAGCGGATCAGGTGGGAGTGGTGGATTCCCCAGTGTGTGCGGCAGTGAGTGGAGAAGTGGCAGCTGCCTCTGGAACAGGGGATTGGAAACAGGCCTTACGTTCTGAGCTCTTGAAGGATGTCCGAGAGCAGATGGCAGAGTTATCTAAAACCCTCCTAGAAGAGATGCGACGAGGCCCCCAACGCTTACCACCAATGTCACGGGAGCGGTCGCATTCCGAGGGAAGACGAGGTCTGGAGAGACGTCCAGTACGGGAAGCCCGGGCCCGTTTTCAGTGGGACAAACAGGGACGCCCCATTTGTAATCGGTGTGGTGAGCCAGGGCATTATAGTCGCCAATGCGGCTCTCGACGGGGTTCCGAAGGGGATTTTTAGGTCGGCCGGCCACTCTGGGTCAAGTGGCTGGGACCTCTGTGAGTGACCCAAATTGGATGAGCGCCCCCAGGAATCAGCTGATCGGGCATAGCCCAGTGGTAGAGGTACGGATCCGTGGGGTGAAGATACGATGTCTGGTAGACACTGGGTCTCAAGTCACCTTAGTCTCAGAGAGCCTGTCCAAGGAGCTGTTTCAGGGTAGCCAGGTACAGGGAACAGAAGCACCCTGGCTGACCTTACGGGGGGCTAATGGACTGGAGATCCCCTATGTCGGATATCTAGTTACAGGTTTGGAGATTAATGGAATCACTGTGCCCCAGAAGGGGGTCGTTATTGTCCGAGATCATTGCCTAGGAATCCAAAAAGCCCTGTTGGGGATGAACGTAATTGCAGACTGCTGGGAGGAGTTGTTTCAGGCTAGGCCTAAGAAGACCCTACCACCGGCAGAAAGACAAGAATGGGAAAGGATAGAGGCCGATTGTCGTCGGGTACACATGGCCAAGGCACGGGGGAGTCAAGAAGGTATCGGGCGGGTTGCCTGCCGATACGCAGTATCTATACCGGCAAGGAGTGAGGCCATTGTCTGGGCAAGAGTACCATCGCACGAGTGCGGGTCGTCAGGCTGGGTGCTGGTCGAGCCCCATATGGACTGCCAGAGTGTAGCAGTGGCCCATGGATTGGCAGTGGTTCGCCGAGGCCGAGTCCCGGTGAAGATACGGAACGAGAACCCTTACCCTGTCAATTTACATCGTCACCAGCGGTTGGTCCTGGTGACCATGGTGGATGCCCACCAGGTGCGAGAGGGCCGGGAAGTCAGCTTCCGGCAGGTGTGTCCTACGGTCGTAGAAGTGACCTTGGCTCAGGTGGACTCATCCCTGGAACAGCTCGGAAATGAGGTGCCTGTTCACCTGACCAGAGAGTCCCTGCAGGGAGAAGGGCTAGAGGAAAGCCAGAGTAAACAATTGCAGGATCTCCTTACCAAGTGGCAACATGTGTTCTCCAGACATGATGAGGACTATGGCTGTACCGGTGTAGTGAAACATCAGATCCCCACTGGCGATGCCCTGCCTAGTCGTGAGAGATACCGTCCAGTACCACCCACTCTGTATTCGGAGGTTCGTACTCTGCTGCAGGGAATGTTGGACAAGGGGATTGTCCGGGAGAGCAGTAGCCCATGGGCGGCCCCGATTGTCCTCATCCAGAAGAAGACGGGAGCTTGGAGATTTTGTGTAGACTATCGGAAATTAAATCAAGTCACAAAGAAAGATGCTTTTCCACTGCCGCGGATAGAGGACTCTCTTGCCAGCCTGACACGGTCTGTATGGTACTCCACTTTGGATCTTGCGAGTGGGTATTGGCAAGTCCAGGTCGAGGGGTCGACCGAGAGAAGACTGCTTTCACCACTCCCTTTGGGCTTTTTGAGTGGGACCGTATGCCCTTTGGCCTATGTAATGCACCGGCCACGTTCCAACGGCTGATGCAGCCGTGTCTGGGTGGCCAGTTGGTGGACTCTACGCTGGTATATCTAGATGATGTCATCGTCTATTCCCCAGATTTTGAGTCCCATCTGCGACATCTGGAGGATGTGTTCCGGGCCATGGAGCAGTATGGGTTGAAGCTGCAGCCAGAGAAGTGCCACCTGTTGAGGAAGGAGGTGAAGTTTCTGGGCCATTGTGTGAGTGCCTCGGGGGTCTCGGTGGATCCCGAGAAGGTGGCGGCTGTGCAGGGCTGGGAGGCACCGAAAACCGTGAGGCAAGTTCAGTCCTTTTTGGGCTTCGTCGGATACTATCGGCGATTCATCAAGGATTTTTTCAAAAATTGCCAAACCCTTGAATCAGCTGTTGGCAGGGACTGGGCGTCCTCGCGGCCGTGGGTCTCCCTCCATCGCTTGGAGCCCGGTGTGTGAATCGGCGTTTCAAAGGCTGAAGCAAGAGCTGCTCCAGGCTCCAATCTTGGGCTATGCGGATTATTCACAACCTTTCATCTTGTACACAGACGCCAGTAACCTCGGGCTTGGGGCGGTGTTAGCTCAGCAGCAGCAAGGGGTAGAGCGAGTGATCGCCTATGCTAGCCGAAGCCTCCACCCGGCAGAGAGGAATGATTCGAATTACAGTTCATTTAAGCTGGAGTTGCTGGCTTTGAAGTGGGCCCTGAGTGAAAAATTCAAAGATTACTTATGGGGTGCTAAAGTACAGGTGATAACAGATAACAACCCCTTGGTCCACTTACAGACGGCAAAGCTGGGGGCAGTGGAGCAAAGATGGGTGGCCCAGCTGGCCAACTTCGACTACCAGATCCAATATCGGCCAGGCCGAGAGCACACAAATGCCGACGTCTTGTCCAGACTCCCGGAGGCACATCAGATGGAGAGTGAACGAGAGTTACCGATAGGCCCGGAGGAAGGGCTGACAGTGGGGGTTGTAGAGGTACCGGGGGCTCCGCAGGAGGCTGTGCCAGTGAGTTGGGGCTGGGACCCGCAACGATGGAGGGAGCGTCAAGAGGAGGACCAGGATTTGAGAATGCTAGGTCATTGGTTAAGACGGAGGAGGGGGCCAACGAAGGTGGAATGGCGAGCCCAGACTCACAAGGTGAGGAAGTTGTTGGGGCAGTGGGCACGCCTTGGCTTGAGAGATGGGGTGATGTGCAGGACGATTAAAGACCCGAAGTCGGGAGAGGAGTTCCGCCAGGTGTTGGTGCCAGGGGGCCAGGTGCAGGCTTTGTTAGAGGCCTACCATACACAATTGGGGCATCAGGGGAATGAGAGGACGTTGTCGCTTCTGCGGCGACATTTCTACTGGCCCGGGATGGAGGCCGCTGTGAGTTTGTTCATTCAAGCATGCCCTCGATGTACCCTGTTTAAGGCTCGGAAGGAGGTGAAGGCCCCGATGGTTCCGATACAGGCCAGGGCCCCGTTGCATATCCTGGCCATGGATTATCTAACCTTGGGCAGGCCCATGGACCGCTACCAAACATCTTGGTGGTCACCGACCTGTTTACCAAGTATGCTTGGGCCATCCCGACTTTGGATCAGACAGCCAACGTGACCGCCACCGCTTTATGGAGGGCAGTGATTCAGCCTTTCGGATGCCCAGAATTCTTGCACAGTGACCAGGGGCCGAACTTTGAGTCCAGAGTGATCAGGGAGTTGTGTCGGGTGTATGGATGTACTAAGACCCATACTACCCCCTACCATCCCCAAGGGAATGGGTGCTGCGAACGCTTCAACCAGACTCTGTTGAGCCTACTGGGTACGCTGGACCAGGAACATCAGAATGATTGGGTGAGTAACCTTCCTGCACTGGTCCAGGCCTATAACAACAGCGTCCACAGCACTACGGGGTACGCTCCGACCTACCTGATGTTCGGGAGACATGTGCGGTTGCCGACAGACTTGGTATTGGGGGTGGCCACATTGGAAGAGACCTTGAGTTTGACCGAGTGGGTAAGATGCCACCACCAGCGCCTTCACTCTGCCTATGAGCAAGTCTCGGGAGGATAAATGCTGCCGCAATTAAGAACAAACAGATATATGATCGGACGGCCAGAGAAGCCCCGTTGTTACCAGGAGAGAGAGTGCTGGTACGGGACAACCGGCGACAGGGGAAAGGGAAGTTGAGTGATCGTTGGGAGTCTGTTCCATATGTGGTGCAGCACCAGCAGTGGCTGGGGCAGCCGGTCTATGTACTTTGACCTGAGGGGAAGGCTGGACCAGAACGGGTATTACATCGCAACTTGATTCGGCCATGCCCGAACTACCCTAGACCTCCCCTAGAGGCATTACCAGCTCCGACTGTGTGCGCTCCGCCGTTGCAAGCATGGGCCATAGTTCCGAGGCTCCCAGAGGCTGAACCAAGGGGACTGGACCCCGGATCACCACCTAGACGGTCCCAACGAGAGAACCAAGGACGGCCCCCCGAGAGGTATGGGGATTGGGTTGAACAACCACGTTCTAGGGACTAGAACGATTTGGCGGGGGAGGATGTCACTGGGTGACTAATCCGGGCGGAACTGTAGTGTGGGAAATATTTCCGCCCGGACCAATTTAAGTGAAACATAAGTTCTGTTCCGGTTGGCCCAAGGTGGGGAAATTATCCAAAATACATGTCAGGTGTGGGAAGAGGACGTGTTGGATACCGATTGGAGGATCGGGAAGGATGCAGTGATATAAAAGGGGCTGGTTTATGAACAGGAGTAGGTTTTTGTTCTGCTGTTGTTTCACGGGATACGGAAGTGGCTGGTGTGGCGTGGATGTTGCGATTTACGGGCTGCAACGGAGAATCAAAGGAAAATGGATATTGGAAGTGTGGAGGAAGTTAAGTGATCGACCTTTTGTATATTGTGTTTACCTCTTATTGTGGATTGAGTTGAAGGAGCGATCCTACGTTTGGAAGGCCCCTGAGTGAAGGAGATCATTGAATTCGTGTTGGGAGAGGACAACACTGTGCACTGGTGGGTGAAGACTTTACGAACATTTCTTGTACATTGTGGAGAGTGAATGACGGATGTGGAGGGAGACTAACCGCCTTTAAGAAAGGATTCCGACTGCATATCTCTCCGTAGCAGTGGAAAATCCCCCCCCCCTCTTGTGTTGATCTGATAATCCTCAGTGCTTGTGTGTTTACTCAGTGTTGATAGTAGTGCCTTGCGTTGGAGATCGCTGGGAAAGACGGAGAGACTCCGGTGTACGATATATCTGCCTGCTGTGGTCTGCCCTCCTGCCTTTGTCCATCTGACCCGCCCTGTCAGGACTCTGAGCCCGAAACGGGAATACACCACCGATCTTCTTTTACTGAGTGTGTGGAGTGTGGTGAGTGCTGCTATATTGAAGTGTACACACGAGAAGAATTGTAGTGCCTTTGTGGTTTGTCCGTGGTTGTGTCCCTGGTCGTAGGAAGAGGCCTGACGGAGAGGAGTAGTGTATTGGTGGCAACCACAGTCTTTACCTTAAGTAAGCTGGAGCTCGGACGTGTTGGAGGCGCCTCTGGAGGAGGTTGGATGTCGTTGCCCACGCAGCAATCCCTGTAAGCTTTTAAATCAAAGCCTTATCCTTTTTTTTATCCATGTGACGTTGTGTCCTTGGCCCTGTCGGCAACCACCGGCCTTGTGCGTGTCGTCTGTGCTGTTTATTTGACGAGGGAAGCGAAGGACAACAGCCGATCCTCCCCCGTGTGCTCCCTTGTCAAGCTGGGCGGGAAGCCCAGTATTGTTTGCAGTTTCATCTGTAAGGCCCACCAGCCGTCAGTCATCGACTAAACCCGTATCTGCTTGGAATACAGACCTCTGAATATCTTCAGTGGTGAGTAGCGCATTAACAGCCCAGCCCTGTGAATACTCACCTGTGTATTGAACACTGTACTTACTTGAGAGCTAGAACCCCTGCACGCTAACAGCTCAGCCCTGTGAATACCCACCTGTGTATGGAACACCGTACTTAAATTGAGAGCTAGAACCCCTGCACGCTAACAGCTCAGCCCTGTGAATACTTACCTGTGTATCGAACACTGTACTTACCTGAGAGCTAGAACCTCTGCACATTAACAGCCCAGCCCTGTGAATACTCACCTGTGTATTGAACACTGTACTTACTTGAGAGCTAGAACCCCTGCACGCTAACAGCTCAGCCCTGTGAATACTTACCTGTGTATGGAACACTGAACTTACATTGAGAGCTAGAACCCCTGCACGCTAACAGCTCAGCCCTGTGAATACTTACCTGTGTATCGAACACTGTACTTACCTGAGAGCTAGAACCTCTGCACGCTAACAGCCCAGCCCTGTGAATACCCACCTGTGTATCGAACACTGTATTTACCTGAGAGCTAGAACCCCTGTACATTAACAGCCCAGCCCTGTGAATACTTACCTGTGTATTGAACGCTGTACTTACCTGAGAGCTAGAACCTCTGCACATTAACAGCCCAGCCCTGTGAATATCCACCTGTGTATTGAACACTGTACTTCCCTGAGAGCTAGAACCTCTGCATGCCGACAGCCCAGCCCTGTGAATACTTACCTGTGTATTGAACGCTGTACTTACCTAAGAGCAAGAACCTCTTCACATTAACAAGCCCAGCCCTGTGAATACCCACCTGTGTATTGAACACTGTAGTTACTTGAGAGCTAGAACCCCTGCACGCTAACAGCCCAGCCCTTTGAATACTACCTGTGTATGGAACACTGTACTTACTTGAGAGCTAGAACCCCTGCACGCTAACAGCTTAGCCCTGTGAATACTCACCTGTGTATTGAACTCTGTATTTACCTGAGAGCTAGAACCCCTGCACGGTAACTGCCTAGCTCTTGCTTTAAACTTACCTGGAGTGGAGTCGGCGGGAAATTAAGGGCTGAAGTGGAGTGTTGTCGAGGAAGGGCTGAAGAGGAGTGTTCTTGAGACTGGAATCCGTATTTGTGGATAAAGAATAGTTCGAGTCATCATAGTTTTAAAGTTTCCTTACCCCTTTCCCCAAACTTTTAAATAAATAAAATTGTTAAATTTTAAATCTTGGTTGTCCGTCCATTCATTGGGGTAGTTGTGGGACCTCCTCGAGGTGGAAGTTAGAGGGAGGAGCGAGACCCGTTAAATTGGTGGTCCGCTCTGGCCTGTGACATTAAAGAGAGGTCTTTAATGTAGATTAAACTGACAGAGTGTGTCTGCCTCCCGAACAATGTTAGGTAGGTTATTCCAGAGTTAAGGTTCATGAATAGGAAATAGGCCAAATAGAAAAAGTATCTGCCGCCCGCAGTTATTTTGATATTCTAAGTATTATCAAATTGCCTGAGTTTTGAGAACAAAGCAGACATGGAGGATTATAATGCAACAAGAGCTCATTCAAATACTGAGGTGCTAAACCATTCAGGGCTTTTTATAATAAGCAACATTTTAAAATCTATACGATGTTAGATAGGGAGCCAATGCAGTGTTGACAGAACAGGACTAATTTGGTCATACTTCCTGGTTATAGTAGGAACTCTAGCTGCTGCATTTTGGACTAACTGGGGTTTGCTTACCAAGCGTGCAGAACAACCACCCAATAAAGCATTACAATAATCTAACCTTGAGGTCATAAATGCATTGATTAACATTTCTGCATTTGACATTGAGAGCATGGGTCGTAATTTAAAAATATTTTTGAGATGGAAAAATGCAGTTTTACAAATGCTAGAAATGTGGCTTTTTAGGGAAAGATTACTATCAAATAGCACACCTAGGTTCCTAACTGATGACGATTTTCCCCAATTTGATCCGTTACTGGGAAATGTATATAACGTTATATTTATTTTGTCGTCATTAGTTTGATTTAAGGAGTTAAAAAGCGCCCTTATCAACCTTGATTTACATATTCCATCCCATTATTTTGACAGTTAAAATATGGGCATGTTTTTGTGATCTTTTGGACTGGAAATCATCCATCCAATCTGGCAGTCTTGCAGGTGGTGAAGTGCTTTTCAACATCATATTTAAAAACATACAAACATTTTTAAAAAGACTAACATGTAAAGCAGTGATCTTAGGGACACACTGCACATTTTCTGGGTCTTCCTCATCTACACCTGATTCAACTCATCAGTTCTTTAGTAGAGACTGCAAGACCTGAAATGGGTGTGTAAGATATAGGGGGACATACAAAATGTGAGGTGATAGGGGATCTTGCAGGACCTGTTTAAGAAACACTGCCTATAGCCTATAGTGCAGGGGGTCTCCAACCCTGCTCTGGAGAGCTTCTGTCCTGCAGATTTCAGCTCCAATCCATTCAAACCAGCTGAACCAGCTAATCAAGGTGTTCAGGGCTACTTGATAATTACAGACAGGTTTGTTGAAACAGGGTTGGAACTGAAGTCTGCAGGGTTGGAGATCCCTACTATAGTATATCACAAGAGCCACAGACATCCGTCATAAGAGAACATATTGTCTTCAGGAAACAAACCTGAGAATTAAGTCTTTTTCAGTATATGTCCATTTGAATAAAACTGCATTAACTCATACTTTAAAAATACCCTAAACCCGTGGTTTTCAATCCTGGTCCTGGGTACCCACCGCTTTAAACATTTTTATTTCGCTCTTATCTGACAGACTCTTCTACTTCTTGCTTAATCGCAATTAACTTCTTAAGAGCATTATCGCCACCTACTTTACGGAATGTAAATTACACTTACAGTGATGAGTCTGAAATTTAAGGGGGATTGCACACTGGCAGTTTAGTGCAGAACAGGGTACCGAACCTGAGACTACCTGGAGAAGGTGGTCTGAGTTTGGTTGCTCCCGAACTGTATCGCGGTTCGCGTGAATGTGCAAACAATATGGACTCGGGTGCTTGTTCAGGAAGTAAAGTATCCCGCGCATGCATAACACTGTTGATATCATTGTTTCCTCAACACACAAGAGAGCCGAGGTTGATTCCACACACTCCTAAAAGTAAAAATTAAATGAATTGAAATGAATGTCATGTGTGAATATTATCAAACTATCTGAAAGTGTGACCTCTTTGGGTTATGTAATTAATTTTTTATAAAAATCAAACCACATTTGTCTGTATTAAAGAAAAAAAAATATTGATAAACACGTCTTTGGTATGTAATTAAATGGGCGTCTTGTTTATTTTATTTATTTTCATATAAAAGCAACAGAACATCTCTATTACGTATGTAATGTTGGTTCCTTGAGTAGGGAATGAGATGCTGCAATGACGTCATCGCCTTGGGAAACCTTTGGTGTGACGAATGTCTGAAGCCTTTATACCATCACGCCAATTCATTGGCCAATAGCGCTTAGCAACGCCCATACGTACGAATGCTATATATGCGTGCTGAGCACCATTTCATCAGATTTACACAATGATGAAGCGCTATCGAAGGTACGGAACAGACAAGCATCGCAGCATCTCGTTCCCTACTCAGGGAATCAAGGTTACATATGTAAACGAGATGTTCCCTTTCATAGGTTCACTTTGATGCTGCGATGACGTCATCGCCTTGG